>NC_037354.1:6455462-6700408 GCF_002263795.3 Bos taurus
TTGCAAGAATAAGCAGGATAATTTTTATAAAGAACAACGCAGTGGCTTTCATTACCAGTTATTATAATTTATGATGGTGCTGAGGCTTGATATATGTGACTTTGGCTGAGGAATTAAAAAAAATAAAACCTGAGGCAAAACAAAGAAGCCAGAAACAGTACACTGGTTGTTCATCTGCTAACCTGTTCTGAATTTTCTTTAATTATTCATGATTGAAAGTCAAGTGTAAGTGTTAGTTGCTCAGTGGTGTCTTACTCTTCCCAACCCCATGAACTGTATCCCACCAGGCTCCTCTGTCCATGGGATTTCCTAGGCAAGAATACCAGAGTGGATTGCTGTCTACTCCTCCAGGGGTTTTGTCCAACCCAGAAATCTGCATAGCAGGCCGATTCTTTACCATCTGAGCCACCAAGGAACCCCACTCATCATTGATTGGGACCCAGTTATAGAACAGGTCCTCGTCACATCACCGCAATGCCAGTCACACTCTCTTTCCTGTGAGAGTGTTCAGGTTTTGAAAGAATGCTCATGTCTCTTGTCCTTCCTCTTTGTCCCCCGCTTCCTGGGCATCTTGCATCCTGTCTCCATCCTCCCACCCTAAACCTGCTCTGTAAACTGAAGAAAGCTGTGGTCCTGTCAAGGCCTGTTCCCTCCCCAGAGGGAGGAGAGTGACACCTGTATGGAGAGGCGGCCTACTCAGCAAACTACAGATGGGGCCACGCCTTGGACAAGACACGTGAACAAGGAAGACACCGCATGATCGCACCTCTCTCAGGACTCCAGCCTCTGGCCGAAGTGGCTTAAGAGTCACATTTGTTCTGTGAATGAAAACACTGTTGCAACATTTGTGTTCAGTCGCTCAGTCTTGCTGAACTCTTTGCAACCCCATGGACTGTAGCCTGTCAGGTTCCTCTGTCCATGGAATTTTCCAGGCAAGAATTTAAAGCATAATACCTGTCTCCCTCCCACTACCTACCCTGCCATGGAAAACAACATCGGTCCTAATGATAAAACATTCAACTGTGTAGATGTGAGAACTGTCTGCTTTTATTTGCACAAGAGGAGACTTGCTCTGGGTCTCTCGCCGAGTTCCTCAGCTGGGCTGCCTCCATCAGCTCGGCTTTATTTTGCAGCAAACGTGAATGCCCAGCAGGGTCCTCTGAAGGGCTCACAAGCTCGGCGTCCCTTGCTTCAGGCAGATTCCACCGAAGACGGGAGGGTCTTTCAAAATTAGCGCCCTAGTGCTGTCTGTGAATGGAAAAGACATTTTTTTCTTTCTAATTTTATTTATTTTTTTCAAACTTTACACTATGGTATTAGTTTGCCCAAAAATAGTCAAAATGAACTCACCACAGTATACATGTGTCCCCATCCCTTTGAACCAGCTCCCCTCTCCCTCCCCATAGCCATCGCCTCAAGCCATCCCAGTGCACCCAGCCCCAAGCATCCAGCATTGTGCATCGAACCTGGACTTGCAACTCGTTGTCCCTATCATGGAATCTTTAACATCGTTATTCATTGCCATTCTCCCAGAATCTTTCCCACCCTCTCTCTCTCCCACAGTCAGTCCATAAGACTGTTCTATACATCAGTGTCTCTTTTGCTGTCTCGTACACCAGGGTTATTGTTACCATCTTTCTAAATTCCATATATATGCGTTAGTATACTGTATTGGTGTTTTTCCTTCTGGCTTACTTCACTCTGTATAATAGGCTCCAGTTTCATCCACCTCATTAGAACTGATTCAAATGTATTCTTTTTAATGGCTGAGTAATACTCCATTGTGTATATGTACCACTAGCTTTCTTATCCATTCATCTGCTGATGGACATCTAGGTTGCTTCCATGTCTTGGCTATTATAAACAGTGCTGCGATGAACATTGGGGTACACGTGTCTCTTTCCCTTCTGGTTTCCTCAGTGTGTATGCCCAGCAGTGGGATTGCTGGATCATAAGGCAGTTCTATTTCCAGTTTTTTAAGGAATCTCCACACTGTTCTCCATAGTGGCTGTACTAGTTTGCATTCCCACCAACAGTGTAAGAGGGTTCCCTTTTCTCCACACCCTCTCCAGCATTTATTATTTGTAGACTTTTGGATCGCAGCCATTCTGACTGGTGTGAAATGGTACCTCATAGTGGTTTGATTTGCATTTCTCTGATAATGAGTGATGTTGAGCATCTTTTCATGTGTTTGTTAGCCATCTGTATGTCTTCTTTGGAGAAATGTCTATTTAGTTCTTTGGCCCATTTTTTGATTGGGTCATTTATTTTCTGGAGTTGAGCTGTAGGAGTTGCTTGTATATTTTTGAGATTAGTTGTTTGTCAGTTGCTTCATTTGCTATTATTTTCTCCCATTCTGAAGGCTGTCTTTTCACCTTGCTAATAGTTCCTTTGATGTGCAGAAGCTTTTAAGGTTATTAGGTTCCCATTTGTTTATTTTTGCTTTTATTTCCAATATTCTGGGAGGTGGGTCATAGAGGATCCTGCTGTGATGTATGTCGAGAGTGTTTTGCCTATGTTCTCCTCTAGGAGTTTTATAGTTTCTGGTCTTACGTTTATAGATCTTTAGTCCATTTTGAGTTTATTTTGTGATATGTGTTAGAAAGTGTTCTAGTTTCACTTTTACAAGTGGGTTGACCCAGATATTCCCAGCACCACTGTTGTTAAAAGAGATTGTCTTTAATCCATTGTATATTCTTGCCTCCTTTGTCAAAGATAAGGTGTCCATATGTGTGTGGATTTATCTCTGGGCTTCTTTTTGTTTCCATTGATTCTTAAATATTTCTGTCTTTGTGGCCAGTACATAACTGGTCTTGATAACGTGTGGCTTTGTAGTAGAGCCTGAAGTCCAGGTAGGTTGATTCCTCCAGTTCCCCCTTCTTCTTTCTCAAGATTAGCTTTGGCTATTCGAGTTTTTTGTAATTTCCATACAGAATTGTGAAATTGTTTGTTCTAGCTCTGTGAAGAATACCGTGGTAAGCTTGATGGGGATTTGCATTTGAATCTATAAATTGTTTGGGTAGTAATACACTCATATTCACGTATTATTGATTCTTCCAATCATGAACTATGGTATAGTTTCTCTATCTATTAATGTCCTCTTGATTTCTTTCACCAGTGTTTTATGAGTTCTCTATATATAAGGGGTCTTTAGTGTCTTTAGGTAGATATATTTCTAAGTATTTTTTCTTCATTGCAATGGTGAATGGAATTGTTTCCTTAATATTCTCTTTCAGTTTCTCATTATTAGTGTATAGGAATGCAAAGGGATTTCTGTGTGTTGGATTTTATATCCTGCAACTTACTATAGTCATTGATTATTTCTAGTAATTTTCTGGTGGAGTCTTAGGGTTTCTATGTAGAGGATCATGTCATCTGCAAATAGTAGGAGTTTTACTTCTTCTTTTCCAATTTGGATTCCTTTATTTCTTTTCTGCTCTGATTGCATGGGCCAAAACTTCCAAAACTATGTTGAATAGTAATGGTGAAAGTGGCACCCTTGTCTTGTTCCTGACTTTAGGAGAAATGCTTCAATTTTTCACCATTGAGGATAAATTGTTGCTGTGGGTTTGTCATATATAGCTTTTATTATGTTGAAGGTATGTTCCTTCTATTCCTGCTTTCTGGAGAGTTTTATCATAAAATGGATGTTGAATTTTGTCAAAGGCTTTCTCCTGCATCTATTGAGATAATCATATGGTTTTTATTTTCAATTTGTTAATGTGGTGTATTACATTGATTGATTTGTGGATATTGAAGAATCCTTGCATCCCTGGGATAAAGCCCACTTGGTCATGGTGTATGATCTTTTAATGTGTTGTTGGATTCTGATTGCTAGAATTTTGTTAAGGATTTTTGCATCTATGTTCATCAGTGATATTGGCCTGTAGTTTTCTTTTTTTGTGGGATCTTTGTCAGGTTTTGGTATTAGGGTGATGGTGGCCTCATAGAATGAGTTTGGAAGTTTACCTTCCTCTGCAATTTTCTGGAAGAGTTTGAGCAGGATAGGTGTTAGCTCTTCTCTAAATTTTTGGTAGAATTCAGCTGTGAAGCCGTCTGGACTGGGCTTTTGTTTGCTGGAAGATTTTTGATTACAGTTTCAATTTCCGTGCTTGTGATGGGTCTGTTAAGATTTTCTATTTCTTCCTGGTCCGAGTTTTGGAAAGTTGTACTTTTCCTACAGAATTTGTCCATTTCTTCCACGTTGTCCATTTTATTGGCATATAATTGTTGATAGTAGTCTCTTATGATCCTTTGTATTTCTGTGTTGTCTGTTGTGATCTTTCCATTTTCATTTCTAATTTTAGTTGATTTGATTTTTCTCCCTTTGTTTCTTGATGAGTCTGGCTAATGGTTTGTCAATTTTATTTATCCTTTCAAAGAACCAGCTTTTGGTTTGTTGATTTTTGCTATGGTCTCTTTTGTTTCTTTTGCATTTATTTCTGCTCTAATTTTAAGAATTTCTTTCTTCTTACTAACCCTGGGGTTCTTCCTTCTTTCCTTTTCTAGTTGCTTTAGGTGTAGAGTTAGGTTATTTATTTGACTTTTTTCTTGTTTCTTGAGGTGTGCCTGTATTGCTATGAACTTTCCCCTTCAGGACTGCTTTACCGTGTCCACAGGTTTGGGTTGTTTGTTTTCATTTTCATTCGTTTCTATGCAATTTTGATTTCTTTTTTGATTTCTTCTTGGATTTGTTGGTTATTCAGCAGCGTGTTGTTCAGCCTCCATATGTTGGAATTTTTAATAGTTTTTCTCCTGAATTGAGATCTAATCTTACTGCATTGTGGTCAGAAAAAATGCTTGGAATGATTTCTATTTTTTTGAATTTACCAAGGCTAGCTTTATGGCCCAGGATGTGATCTATCCTGGAGAAGGTTCCATGTGCGCTTGAGAAAAAGGTGAAATTCATTGTTTTGGGATGAAATGTCCTATAGATATCAATTAGGTCTAACTGGTCTATTGTATCATTTAAAGTTTGTGTTTCCTTGTTAATTTTCTGTTTAGTTGATCTATCCATAGGTGTGAGTGGGTATTAAAGTCTCCCACTATTATTGTGTTATTGTTAATTTCTCCTTTCATACTGTTTAGCATTTGTCTTATGTACTGTGGTGCTCCCGTGTTGGTGCATATATATTTATAATCGTTATATCTTCTTCTTGGATTGATCCTTTGATCATTATGTAGTGACCTTCTTGTCTCTTTTTCACAGCCTTTTTTAAAGTCTATTTTATCTGATATGAGTATTGCTACTCCTGCTTTCTTTTGCTCCCTATTTGCATGGAAATCTTTTTCCAGCCCTTCACTTTCAGTCTGTATGTGTCCCCTGTTTTGAGGTGGGTCTCTTGTAGACAACATATGTAGGGGTCTTGTTTTTGTATCCATTCAGCCAGTCTTTGTCTTTTGGTTGGGGCATTCAACCCTTTACGTTTAAGGTAATTACTGATAAGTATGATCCCGTTGCCATTTACTTTATTGTTTTGGTTCGAGTTTATACACCATTTTTGTGTTTCCTGTCTAGAGAATATCCTTTAGTATTTGTGGAGAGCTGGTTGGTGGCAGAATTCTCTCAGCTTTTGCTTGTCTGAAAAGCTTTTGATTTCTCCTTCATACTTGAATGAGATCCTTGCTGGGTACAATAATCTGGGCTGTAGGTTATTTTCTTTCATCATTTTAAGTATGTCTTGCCATTCCCTCCTGGCTTGAAGAGTTTCTATTGAAAGATCAGCTGTTATCTTATGGGAATTCCCTTGTGTGTTATTGTTGTTTTTTCCCTTGCTGCTTTTAATATTTGTTCTTTGTGTTTGATCTTGTTAATTTGATTAATATGTGTCTTGGGGTGTTTCTCCTTGGGTTTATCCTGTTTGGGACTCTCTGGGTTTCTTGGACTTGGGTATTATTTCCTTCCCCATTTTAGGGAATTTTCCACTATTATCTCCTCAAGAATTTTCTCATGGTCTTTCTTTTTGTCTTCTTCTTCTGGACCCCTATGATTTGAATGTTGTAGCTTTAATATTGTCCTGGAGGTCTCTGAGATTGTCCTCATTTCTTTTAATTCGTTTTTCTTTTTTCCTCTCTGATTCATTTATTTCTACCATTCTATCTTCTAATTCACTAATCCTATCTTCTGCCTCTGTTTTCTACTATTTGTTGCCTCCAGAGTTTTTTTAATTTCATTTATTGCATTATTCATTATATATTGACTCTTTTTTATTTCTTCTAGGTCCTTGTTAAACCTTCTTGCATCTTCTCAATCCTTGTCTCCAGGCTATTTATCTGTGATTCCATTTTAGTTTCAAGATTTTGGATCATTTCACTCTCATTATTCGGAATTCTTTATCAGGTAGATTCCCTATCTCTTCCTCTTTTGTTTTGTTGGTGGGCATTTATCCTGTTCCTTTATCTGCTGAGTATTCCTCTGTCTCTTCATCTTGTTTAAATTGCTGAGTTTGGTGTCCTTTCTGTATTCTGGCAGTTTGTGGAGTTCTCTTTATTGTGTGTTTCCTCACTGTGTGTGGTTTGTACAGGTGGCTTGTCAAGGTTTCTTGTTGGGAAGCTTGTGTCGGTGTTCTTTGTGGTGGAGCTGATTTCTTCTCTCTGGAGTGCAATGAAATGTCCAGTAATGAGTTATGAGATGTCTATAGTTGGGGTGGACTTTGGGCAGCCGTATCTTGAAGCTAGGGCTGTGTTCCTTTGTTGCTGAGAATTTGCTTGGTATGTCTTGCCCTGGAACTTATTGGCCCTTGTGTGGTGCTTGGTTTCAGTGTCGGTATGGAGGCATTTGATGAGCTCCTGTCAATTAATGTTCCTTGGAGTCAGGAGTTCCCTGAGTCAGGGTATCTCACCCCCTTAAACAACAAGAAATGATATTCATGCAAAGTATCTACAGAAAGCACATATCCTCTACTATGTCAGTAGTAAGTTTCAGGGGTGGGAACCTCAGTCATCCAAAAGAAAGACCCAGCAGTGTGATAAGTTGGTAATTGAGCACAGTTGCCTGTGTGTAAGTTAAGATAAAGCTCTTTCAGAGCAAATTTTTGGATATTCTGAAATTGGTTAAGTGAATATGAGCTTAAAACTAATATAAGGAAAAAAGTCAATAGCACGAACATTGTTCATCTCCTAGTCTTTAGAACACACTGAAGTTTTCAAAATTAATCTGATATCTGGGGTTTGGAAACTATAAAAGAGAATGTTTGTGCCTGAAGGGGAGTAACACAACATGTTTGCAACTAACACGGGAGACATTTTACCAGGAGACTATTCCTGGCTGATGCTCTAGGGTGAACATGTAGAAGAATAAGTGTCTGCCTGGACATGGGCAAACCAGGAACAGCCTCATATCTCCTTTCCCAAAACAGGTTTCTCACCAGCAAGGGGATCCTGCTGGATGTACTAATTCGAGAGATGAATTAGCTTCTAGATCTTCACCTCAACAGTCATCAATTCACTTAAGAATGAAACATGTCAGCAAACAGTGTGGAAAATCATGTAGTCAAGGATCATTTCTTAATGCACAGGGTCCTATTCACACTAGAGGAAAATCATGTGAATGTCTTCTATGTAAAAAAGTCTTTAATAATTACTTTAGCCTCAGATGACACAGGATGATTCACACAGGAGAGAAACCAAACAAATGCAGTCTGTGTGGAAATGGCTATTTTCTGAGAAACCACAATCGGGTCCACACTGGAGAGAAACGATTTGAATGTCATGTGTGTGGGAAACTCTTCAAAGTTCCTACCTGGAACATGAGAAAACACACAGGAGAGAAGCCCTATAAATGTCACCTGTGTGAGAAAAGTTTTCATCAAATCTCTTACCTTAGAAAACACGAGAAACCATCCCAAAGAGAAGCACTATGAATGTTGTCAGTGTGGGAGTCTTTAGCCAAAGCTCTGGCCTTAGTCAGCACAAGAGAATCCACACTGGAGAGAAACCTCACGTGTGTCTTGTGTGTGGAAAGGCCTTCAGTCAGAGTTCTGGATTGACTCGGCACAAAAGGACCCACACAGGAGAGAAACCCTATAAATGTCAGCGGTGTGGGAGCACCTTCAGTCAATATGCAAACCTGAGAAGGCATGAGAGAACACACACGGGTGAGCAACCCTATGAGTGTCAGCTCTGTGGGAAGTGCTGTAGTCACAGCTTTTCCCTTAGATGACACGAGGGAATCCAGCACCAGAGAGAAAAGCAGGAAGGCCCTCAGTAGACTTTCTCACCTGAGGTGACACGCTGTTCCTTCCACATTCCACACATGAGGAATGTGGGAGGAACAGCAGCCATAGCGTTAGCATTTAAACTCACCAAGTTCACACTCAGTAAAGTAACTGTCTGTAATCAATATGGAGGCTCCTTCAGACATCACAATCCCTGGTCCAGACAGGAATCACCTGTGGACAGGATCCACATGTGTGCTATCTCTGTGGCAAAGCCTTTAGTCATTGGCCTGACCTCAGGTAACTTAGCAGCTGCTGCTGCTGCTGCTGCTACTAAGTCACTTCAGTCGTGTCCGACTCTGTGTGACCCCATGGACTGCAGCCTACCAGGCTCCTCTGTCCATGGGATTTTCCAGGCAAGAGTACTGGAGTGGGGTGCCATTGCCTTCTCCAAATTAGCACAACTTCCCTCTAAATACAATATGGGTGTTTTCAGCAACAACTCCCAACCCTTAAAGACCCTAGAGGATGTGAGCAGAGGGTAAGAATGCCTAGTTTTTCTTTCATTATCATTGTTCAACGTGAGCCAACCCGATGTGGAGAACCACTAGGACTTTGATAACTGTCAACAAACATTTGGCCAAGCCCCAGGCTTGATGTGCACAAGAAATTCCGTGAAAAAAATAAGCAATAAGACAAGACCAAATGGATATCTTCCTGGATATCCACTCGGATGAGGTGTGTTCCTGCCAAAGCAGCACAATTCCCCAAGAAGGCCCGAGTTCACTCACAGAAACTCACACAAGGATGGTACTGATACCTCACTACTTTTCTCTTTTTTCTTACTTATTTATTTAATTTTAGCTATGTGGGGTCTTTTTTGCTATGAGGGCTTTTTCTCTAATTGCAGCAAGCCAGGGCCATTCTCTGGTTGCCCTGTGCAGGCTTCTTGCAATCGCTTCTCTTGCTGCAGGGCACAGGCTCTGTGGTGCATGGACTCAGTAGTTGTGTCTCCCGGGCGCTAGAACGCAGGCTCAATAGTGGCACATGGGCTTAGTTGCTCTGTAGCATGTGTGATCTCCCCACACCGGGGATCGAACCCATGTCTCCAGCATTGGCAGGTGGATTCTTATCCACTGAACTACCAGGGAAACTCCATCATTAGCTTTCAAAATCTCCACGAGGAATTCTGGGGACAGCCAGGTGGTAAAACTGAGCAAGGGTAAGGGGCAACCAATTGTCTTGTCTGTCTATTGTCATGCATTTCATTCCTTGGGTACAAATGGCTCAACAAGGTCATGTGACCTTGGAGTAGCATGGAGGTCAGTTTGCAAAGACAACTTTCCCCATGGACACATCCTTGGCCTCCTGCGAGCTTCATGTCATCCAGTGAAGTTTGTCCAGCACCCATTTTTCTGAGATTCTACTGACAGATAGGAGGAGTGCACCTGGATTTCAGGTTGCTTTGAAATATATGTGGTGTTCAGCTAAACCCCCAGAGAAATGGAACAGCAGTCAAAATATGTAGTGATGTGGCTTTAGACAATGGGGTGAAGATTCTTTAATTTTTAAAAATTTTCATTTCTATTTTTCTGAGGTATTCTGTTATAATATTAGATGAGTTTTAGGTTTACAACAATATATTTCAGCTCCTGCATGCCGTGCACCTGCTCAGCACCAACAGGTTAACTTCCCTCCTTTACTCTCCGTGACTGTGTTACCCTGGGGCCCTCCCGCCTGCCAATTCCCCGCTGCATCCACCACTCAGTTCCGAGTATCTGGTATGTGTTCTTGTGTCATTTGTTTTGTTCCTTGATTTTTTTTTCACTTGATTTCTTTTTGTTTCTTGGTTTCTTCCTGCTTTACACATGAGTAGAGTCAATAGGTGTTTCTCTTCTCTTAATCTGTCTTCAGACATGGAAGGAATAAAGCTGATATATGACTTGGATTAGTCAGGAAAGTCTTAACAAGGTCACATGACCTTGGAGCAGTAACAAGTCAGCTAAGAAATGAAAATTCCACCACAGACCCTCAGCCACCTCCGAGGCTGCATCCCGTCCAGTGGACGGAGTCCAGTTTCCACCATTCTGAGCATCTACTGACAGATGGGAGGTACCCAGCTGGATTTCTGGTTGTTTGTTTTTATTTGGTGTTCAGTGTATCCCCTAGAGAAACAAGACGTAGATAAAATATGTACACAGGTGGCTTTATGCACTGTGAAAGTCGTTCAGTCCTGCCTGACTCTTTGCGACCCCAGGGACTGTATAGTCCCTGGAATTCTCCAGGCAAGAATACTGGAGTGGGTGGTCTTTCCCTTCTCCAGGGAATCTTTCCAACTCAGGGATCGAACCCAGGTCTCCTGCATTGCAGGCAGATTCTTTACCCGCTGAGTCACAAGGGATGCACTGAGGCATGGATAATGTAATTTTTAAGTACTTCTTTTTCTAGGGTACCTTTGGCTTACAATAGTACATGTTTTATTTGTATAAAAATAGATTTCAACTCTGGCATGCCACAAAACTGACCAGCACCAAAAACTGGGTTTTTCTTTTACCGCCCTGTGGGCCTCTTTTACTGCCACCCTCTGACACCTGCTGCTCTGTTCTGTGAATGTGTGTTTTTTCTTGTTTCGTTTGCTCTCTCTTAATAATGTTTTGTACTTCTTCCCTCTTTTTCTTTGTATTTAGTGTTCCATATATGAGTGAATTTTCTAAGGCATTTCTCTTTTCTGAAAGTGTCTGCAAGATGTTGTTAGATCAAATGTGATACTTAACCTTGATTGGATTAATACAACCTCGTCAAGGTCAGGTGATGTGGGAGCACACTCAAAGGCAGCAGCAGAGGGAAATGACCCCACTGGCCCTCCTTAGCCACCTTCAAAGGTGCACAAAGTGTCCAGCACCGACATTCTGAGCATTTACTGACAGGTAAGAGGGATGCGGCTGGGATTAAGGCTGTTTTAAATTTGGTGGTGTATGTCCATGGGAGAAATGGGACAGTAGACGAAAGAGGTGTCAATGTGGTCTAGGCGATGGGGTATGGATACTTTAATGTTTACATTTCATGATTTTTTGTAGGGTGATTTTCTTGAAGAAATCTCTAGTCTTTCCCATTCTGTTGTTTTCCTCTCTTTCTTTGCATTGATTGCTGAGGAAGGGTTTCTTATCTCTCCTTGCTATTCTCTGGAACTCTGCATTCAGATGCTTATATCTTTCCTTTGCTCCTTTGCTTTTGGCTTCTCTTCTTTTCACAGCTATTTGGAAGGCCTCCTCCGACAGCCATTTTGCTTTTCTGCATTTCTTTTCCATGAAGATGGTCTTGATCCCTGTCTCCTGTACAGTGTCACGAACTTCCATCCATAGTTCCTCAGGTACTCTGCCTATCAGATCTAGTCCCTTAAATCTATTTCTCCTTTCCAGTGTATAATCATCAGGGATTTGATTGAGGTCATACCTGAATGGTCTAGAGGTTTTCCCCACTTTCTTCCATTTAAGTCTGAATTTGGCAAGAAGGAGTTCATGATCTGAGCTACAGTCAGCTCCCGGTCTTGTTTTTGCTGACTATAAAGAGCGTCCCCATCTTTGGCTGCAAAGAATATAATCAATCTGATTTCTATGTTGACCATCTGGTGATGTCCATGTGTAGAGTCTTCTCTTGTGTTGTCGGAAGAGAGTGTTTGCTATGACCAGTGCATTCTCTTGGCAAAACTCTATCAGCCTTTGCCCTGCTTCATTCCGTATTCCAAGGCCAAATTTGCCTGTTATTCCAGGTGTTTATTGACTCCCTGCTTTTGCATTCCAGTCCCTGATAATGAAAAGGGCATCTTTTTTGGTTGTTAGTTTTAAAAGGTCTTGAAGGTCTTCATAGAACTGTTCAACTTCAGCTTCTTCAGGTTTAATGGTTGGGGCATAGGCTTGGATTACTCTGATATTGAAAGGTTTGCATTGGAAATGAACAGAGATCATTCTGTGGTTTTTGAGATTGCATCCAAGTACTGCATTTCGGACTCTTTTGTTGACCATGACGACTACTCCATTTCTTCTCAGGGATTCCTGCCCACAGGAGTAGATATAATGATCATCTGAGTTAAATTCACCCATTCCAGTCCATTTTAGTTGGCTGATTCCTTGAATGTCAATGTTCACACTTGCCATCTCCTGTTTGACCACTTCCAATTTGCCTTGATTCATGGACCTGACACTCTAGGTTCCTATGCAATATTGCTCTTTACAGTGTCGGACCTTGCTTCTATCACCGGTCCCATCCACAACAGGGTATTGTTTTTGCTTTGGCTCCATCCCTTCATTCTTTCTGGAGTTATTTCTCCACGGATCTCCAGTAGCATATTGGGCACCTACTGACCTGGGCAGTTCCTCTTGCAGTATCCTATCATTTTGCCTTTTCATACTGTTAATGGGGCTCTCAAGGCAAGAATACTGACACTGTTTGCCATTCCCTTCTCCAGTGGACCACATTCTGTCAGGCCTCTCCACCATGACCCTCCCACCTTGGGCGGCCCCACAGGGCATGGCTTAGTTTCATTGAGTTAGACAAGGCTGTGGTCTGTTTGATCAGATTGGCTAGTTTTCTGTGATTGTGGTTTCCGTGTGTCTGCCCTCTGATGCCCTCTCGCAACACCTACCATCTTGCTTGGGTTCTCTTACCTTTGACGTGGGGTATTTCTCCATGGCTGCTCCAGAAAGTGCAGCCGCTGCTCCTTACCTTGGATGAGGGCTATCTCCTCAGGGCCGCCCCTCCGGACCTGAAGGTGGAGTAGTTCCTCTCAGCCCTCCTGGGCACGCACGGCTGCCTCTCCTTGAATGTGGGTTTCTCCTCTCGGCCGCCTCCTCTGACCTTAGGTGTGTAGTAGCTCCTCTTGGTGGCCCCCCTGACCTCGGGTGTGGGGAAGCTCCTCTTGGCCATGGAAGGTGTGATCACTCACCTAGAGACTGACATCCTGGAATGTGAAATCAAGTGGGCCTTAGAAAGCATCACTACGAAAAAAGCTAGTGGAAGTGATGGAATTCCAGTGGAGCTATTTCAAATCCTGAAAGATGATGCTGTGAAAGTGCTGCACTCAATATGTCAGCAAATGTGGAAAACTCAGCAGTGACCACGGGACTGGAAAAGTTCAGTTTTCATTCCAATCCCAAAGAAAGGCAATGCCAAAGAATGCTCAAACGAACACACAATTGCACTCATCTCACACGCCAGGAAAGTAATGCTCAAAATTCTCCAAGCCAGGCTTCAGCAGTATGTGCAAAGAGAACTTCCAGATACTCAAGCTGGTTTTAGAAAAGGCAGAGGAACCGGAGGTCAAATTGCCAACATCTGCTGGATCATTGAAAGCAAGAGAGTTCCAGAAAAACATCTATTTCTGCTTTATTGGCTATGCCAAAGCTTTTGACTATGTGGATCACAATAAAATGTGGAAAATTCTGAAAGAGATGGGAATACCAGACAACCTGACCTGCTTAATGAGAAACCTATATGCAGGTCAGGGAGCAACAGTTAGAACTGGACATGGAACAACAGACTGGTTCCAAATAGGAAAAGGAGTACATCAAGGCTGGCTGTTGTCACCCTGCTTATTTAACTTCTATGCAGAGTACATCATGAGAAACGCTGGGCTGGAGGAAGCACAAGCTGGAATCAAGATTGCTGGGAGAAATATCAATAACCTCAAAAATGCAGATGACACCACCCTTATGGCAGAAAGTGAAGGGGAACAAAAAGCTTCTTGATGAAAGTGAAAGAGGAGAGTGAAAAAGTTGGCTTAAAGCTCAACATTCAGAAAACAAAGATCATGGCATCTGGTCCCATCACTTCATGGCAAAGAGATGGGGAAATAGTGGAAACAGTGGCAGACTTTATTTTTGGGGGGCTCCAAAATCACTGCAGCTGGTGATTGCAGCCATGAAATTAAAAGACGCTTACTCCTTGGAAGGAAAGTTAGGACCAACCTAGATAGCATTTTGAAAAGCAGAGATATGACTTTGCCAGCAAAGGTCCATCTGGTCAAGGCTATGGTTTTTCCAGTGGTCAAGTATGGATGTGAGAGTTGGACTGTGAAGAAAGCTGAGCGCTGAAGAATTGATGCTTTTGAACTATGCTGTTGGAGAGGACTCTTGAGAGTCCCTTGGATTGCAAGGAGATCCAACCAGTCCATGCAAACGGAGATCAGTCCTGGGTGTTCATTGGAAGGACTGATGCTGAAGCTAAAGCTCCAATACTTTGGCCACCTCATGCAAAGTGTTGACTCATTGGAAAAGACCTTGATGCTGGGAGGGATTGGGGGCAGGAGGAGAAGGGGATGACAGAGGATGAGATGGCTGGATGGCAATCCGGACTCGAGGCACATGAGCCTGTGTGAACTCAGAGAGTTGGTGATGGACATGGAGGCCTGGCCTGGTGCTGTGATTCATGGGGTCGCAAAGAGTCGCACACCAACGAGCGACTGAACTGAACTAATTCAGTGAATTTGTTAGATTAAACGTTATGTGTACAAAAAATATATTTCAATTCCAGTAGATCATACAATTGGTGAGCACCAACAACTTGGGTGTTTCTGTTACCATCCTGTGGACCCGTTTCACTCGTCAGCCATCCCTTTGCCACTATCCTCTGACATGCCCTACTCTGTTCTGTGAGAATGTTTGCTTTTGTGTCATTTGCTTTCCTTTCTTTTTGTTTTGACTTATTTGCTTTTAAAATTTGTGTTTAATGTTCCACATCGAAGTGAATTCACAAGATATTTCTCTTTTGTAAATGGGTCTTCAAGACACTGAGAGATACAGGGTGAGTTTTGCTGTTCAGTCACTCAGTTGTGTCTAACTCCTTGTGACCCCCTGGACTGTAGCCTACATAACATTGATTGGTTAAGAAAACCTCATAAAAAAAAGGAAAGAAAACCTTATCAAGGTCATGTGACCTTAGGGGAGTCTCAAGTCAGCAGGAAAGGGAAATTTCCCCTCTGACCCTCCTCAGCCACCCTGGAAGCTGCACCTCCTCAGCTGGAGTGTCCAGCACTCATAATTCTGAGCATCTGCTGACAGACTAGAGGCTCACAGCTGCATTTCAGGTTGTGTGGTTTAAATTTGGTGTTTGGCTAGTCCCTCAGAGAAATGGGACAAGAGTAACATCATGTAGTGATGTGGCTTTAGGCAGCCTGGGATTGATTCTGTAATTTCTTTAGAATTTTATTTTACTTGTTTTAAGTTTTGGTATTATCCCAATATAATTTTAGTGAAGTTTTAGGTGCATCACCATACATTTCAGCTTCTGTGAACCACACACCTTTTCAGCACCAAAAACTGCAGTTTTCCTCTGTTACTATTTGCTGCCCCATTTTCTTTGAGGCTCCTCTTCTGATTTCCTTTACTCAGGTCTATGTATCTTTGTATTTACTATCATGTCAATGTTGTCTTCTTTAAAATTCTTTTTTCTTATTTTCCTTTTGTTTGTCTTTTGTGTTCCACACCTGAGTGAAATTGTGAATTCTTTCTTTCTCTTCACATGTCTTCAGATGTGGTTAGACCAAAGGGAATAGATGACGTCACTTGGCTAAGAAACTCTCGACAAGCTCATGCAACCTTGGAGCAACCTCAGGTCAGCTGGGAAAGGGACATTCCTTCTTGACTGGTCCTCAGCCACCTTCAAAGCTGCATCTCCCTCAGTGAGGGCATTCCTCCCCCACCTCTCTGATCATCTCCTACAGAGAGGAGGAGCACAGCTGGGTTTTAGAATGGCTTGCTTTTTAAACCTGGTGTTCAGCATATTGTTCAGAAAAAAGTCCATAGTAAACTTATGTAGTGGTGTGGACTGGCAAGAGGGGAAGGTGTCCTGAACTTTATGATACCATTTTTTTTAATTGAGTAAACTTTGATGTTAATATTAGACGTTTCATTTGTACTTTTTTTTTTTTTTTCGCAATTACAAAGCTAATTTTAAAACTTTGGGGTGAACTCCACAGGAATAAAAAAGACTGGGAAAGGATAACCCCCTCACCCTCTGAGAGTGGCCAAAAGGGAGAGAGGCTACCTGAGGGGAAGGAAGCACAAAAGGGACCTGCTGCAGACTCAGGGCAAAGGGAACACCATCGGTCCTGGGGCCCGGGAGCCCTGTGGCAGGAAACCCCAGTGTGGGGGCACTGGCTTCAGGCACAGAGGCCAAGGGCAAGAGGGTTGCACACAAAGCCCCAAAGCCACTTGGCTTCCCCCTTCCCTTTTGCCTTTCTCAGCTTCTGCTGCATGATCTGCATGTCCCTCTGCTTGGGGGACAATAGCCCCAGCGGCTCAGTGCTTTCCCTTAACTGAGCTGCTCTGCCTTTTCTTATTCTTCTGGCAGGCAAGCTCCTTCTGGTTACCTCGCATCATGGTGACTGCAGCGACTCTGCCCTTTTGTACATTATTATATTTCAGCTTTTTGAGCCTTATTCATGCTCACTCCCAGATTTTTCCTCTGTTGCTGCCGTCACATTTGACCACCATGACTCTCCTGCCTTCTCCCCTGAAGCTTCCTCCCTCAGTTCAGTTCAGTTCAGTCACTCAGTCGTGTCTGATTCTTTGCGACCCCATGGACTGCAGCACGGCAGGCTTCCCTGTCCATCACCAACTCCCGGTGTTCCCACAAGTGCATGTCCATTGAGTTGGTGATGCCATCCAACCACCTCATCCTCTGTTGTCCGCTTCAGGGTCTTTTCAAGTGAGTCACTTCTTCACATGAGGTGGCCAAGGAATTGGAGTTTCAGCTTCAGCATAAGTCCTTCCAATGAACACCCAGGACTGATCTCCTTTAGGATGGACTGGCTGGATCTCCTTGCAGTCCAAGGGTCTCTCAAGAGTCTTCTCCAACACCACAGTTCAAAAGCATCAATTCTTTGGCACTCAGCTTTCTTCACAGTCCAACTCTCACATCCATACATGACTACTGGAAAAACCATAGCTTTGACTAGATGGACCTTTGTTGGCAAAGTAATGTCTCTGCTTTTGAATATGCATCTAGGTTGGTCATAAATTTTCTTCCAAGGACAAAATGTCTTTTAATTTCATAGTTGCAGTCACCATCTGCAGTGATTTGGGAGCCCCCCAAAATAAAGTCTGCCACTGTTTCTACTGTTTCCCAATCTATTTGCCATGAAGTGATGGGATCAGATGCCATGATCTTAGTTTTCTGAATGTTGAGGTTTAGGCCAACTTTTTCACTCTCCACTTTCACTTTCATCAAGAGGCTCTTTGGTTTTTTACTTTCTGCCATAAGGCTTGTGTCATCTGCATATCTGAGGTTATTGATATTTCTCCCAGCAATTGTCATCTCAGCTTGTGCTTCATCCAGCCCAGAGTTTCTCATGATGCACTCTGCATGTAAGTTAAATATGTAGGGTGATGATATACAGCCTTGATGTACTCCTTTCCTGGTTTGGAACCAGTCTACTGTTCCATGTCTGGTTCTAACTGTTGCTTCCTGACCTGCATATATTTCTCAGGAGGCAGGACAGGTGGTCTGGTATTCCCATCCCTTTCAGAATTTTTCAGAGTTTATTGTGATCCACTCAGTCAAAGTGCTTTGGCATAGTCAATAAAACAAAAGTTGATGTTTTTCTGCAACCCTCTTGCTTTTATGGTGATCCAGTGGATGAGGAAGCCTCCTCCCTACTGTACGCTGCCTGTTCTCATATCTCTGTGTTGCCTCTGTCTCTGCTGTGTTTGTCGCTGTGCTGGTTTGTTCCTTCTGTGTCTGCTCTCACTCTTCTACCCAAGAGGGAAATCCTCCTGTCTTTGCTTTCAGTCTCTGACTTAATTCATCAGCATCATAGCACTAAGGTCTCTCCATGTTCTAGAAAATAATAACATCTCAACTGTTTTTCTTTTTCTGGCTGATTAGATTTCCATTGAATAGGCATACTATTAAAATCCAAAAACATTATTTGTTCATCCTTAGTTTAAACATGTATTTCACATGAGCTAGGTACAAATGAGATGCTGAGGACAAAAGTTCCAGAAAACAGACCCTCAGACGTGAATCATCTAAGCTAGTAGAGAGGAAGATAATTTGAAGTGAATTTGTACTTGAAAATTGCCTTCCCTGATGTCGAATGGGAGAGTCCAGTTTTCAAAATTAACCACACTTATTTTTGATTTTCAAATGCCTATTCCTCAATATTAAGTGTAGCTTCCCCCTAGCACAAATGTTTGTATACATGTGGGGACATCTTTTATCTCCTAGACTGTGATACATGTAACCCAAGTCTCTAAATTTAGTCTTCCGAGGATACAAATCCAAATGCGTGATATTCTGGGTCTTAATCTGTGTGTCGGGAATCAGGGGAGAATATAGAAATGTCTGGGCAGCTCAGTTCAATCTCTCAGTCATGTCTGACTCTTTGGGACCCCGTGGACTGCAGCACACCAGGCTTCCCTGTCCATCTTTAACTCATGTCGATCGAGTCGGTGATGCCATCCAACCATCTCATCCTCTGTCGTCCCCTTCTTCTCCTGCCTTCCATCTTTCCCAGCATCCAGTCTTTTCCTATGAGTCAGTTCTTAACATCAGATGGCCAAAGTACGGGAGTTTCAGCTTCAGCATCAGTCCTTCCAGTTAATATTCAGGAATGATTTCCTTTAGGATGGACTGGTTGGATCTCCTGGCAGCCCAAAGGACTCTCAAGAGTCTTCTCCAACATCACAGTTCAAAAGCATCAATCCTTCAGCATTCACATTTGTTTACAGTCCAACTCTCACATCCATACAAGACTACTGGAAAAACCATAGCCTTGACTAGACGGACCTTTGTCAGCAAAGGAATGTCTCTGCTTTTTAATATGCTGTCTAGATTGCTCATAGCTTTTCTTCCAAACAACAAGCGTCTATTCATTTCATGGCCACAGTCACCATCTATAGTGATTTTTGAGCCCCCCAAAATTAAGTCTGTCACTGTTTCCCTATCCTTTTACCATGATCTTAGTTTTCTGAATGTTGAGTTTTAAGCCAACTTTTTCACTCTCTTCTTCCACTTTCATCAAGAGGCTCTTTAGTTGTTCTTCACATTCTGTAAAGAGAAAGATCTGGGCAGGAGAAGTCAATATGTCAGAAACCTGGTCCCGATGTCATGATTCCCATTTAGGGTCGATAGGGCAGGAATGTCTCTGTGTCTCTGCATCAAAATGACAGTTTCTTCTTTCGTTTCACAGAGAAGATACAAAAATTAAGATTGAGGAGAATCTCCAGTAGGTGTGGAAGATGGCTGGTCATTACAGATGGCTGAGAGCCTGCCAACTCTTTCAAGACCAGAAAGTGAGGAAGCAAAACCCGGGACCTGGGAGGCAGATGGCTCCCCCACCACAGGAGAAAGACTCCATGGTGGGTGGAGGCTTGGACCTGCAGGGAATCTGTGGGTGGCATGAACTGCAGAGACAGGGTTTAGACCTGGAATATTCTGGGTCCATAACTAACTAGTGCATTTGCATCCAAAGATAGCTGCCTCGACCTCCCTCCCCAGCAGATCGGGCCACTCAGAGCCTGGGAGGAACCATCAGGGCTCTTCAGGGTTATGTCTGCCCTGGCTTCATCCATATCTTTCAATGGGGCTCTTACTGTTTACCTTAGACCGCCAGACCCTCCTCCTCTGATGGTGCTGACAAGGGCTTTGGGAACCACAATATTGTAACTATCCCAGTACCTGTGGGACCGCGTCCTTTCTTCAGAACCAGCATGCAATGCTCTCCATCCGTTCTTGCATTCCCTTTGGCCTCGTGCCTGAGGCTTCTGCTGACTCACTTACCTGGTTCTCCTCCACCCACAGGTGAAGTGTAAGGACTGTGGAGACTTTGGGCACACAGCAAGGAGCCTCAGGTGCCCCATGAAGCGCTGGCAAGGGGCGCTGGTCCCCTTGCCCTTGGGGTCCAGATTCGGTAAGGAGAACCTGGCGTGGAAGCTGCAGGACACACCGACCCCAGGGACCCCTAAAACGACTGAGAGAAAGGAGGAGGAAAGGCAGAGGTGAGTGGCGGGAAGGTGGGACCCAAGGTCTGGGCTGCAATCTGGAGACTGTTCCTCTCCTTGTTGACACTGTGCTGAGCCATGTCTAGAAAGGACAGGGAAACTCGGGAGACAGAGACAGGAATGACGTCCTCAGGGGCCACACTCAGGGGCTCACACTAGGCCCTGAAGTCACTAAAGAGAGTGTGGCACTCACAACTTTGCAGCTGACCAGCCCTGAAGCCCTGGAGGGGTCTCTGGAGTCGGGGAAGGACATGGGGGTTCGGCACAAAGGCAGAGGGGTTCAGGTCTGGTGTCACTCCCAAACTAGGAAAGGGGCTGGGCCACAGACAGCACCGTTGGTCCCAACTATGACAAGAACACTGGGTTTCTGACACTTGACATGTTTGTGTTGCAGGAAAGAGGAGCAGCAGAGAAAGCTCTTGCAGCGATTTCCCAGGAGGCCCCGCCATCGGCAGCCACAGAGCTGGAAGGAGGAGCCAGAGCCCGGCCTCTGCCTGAGGGTCAGTCTCTGCTGGGCCCCCTCTTTAATCCACTGGCCTCAGTCCTGTCTGTGGGAGGAAACCGGTCATATTCTTTCCTGACCAATGGCATCATTTATTTTTCAGATGCCATTTTTCACGGTGCCTTTGATTTTGCATTCTTACTCGTATGTCTGGTGAGAAGCTGGCAGAGACATGGAATTGATTTTATCAGCAGCTTCCATAGTCAAATCCTTTAAGTTAGAACAGGAATCTGTAAATTGTGATTCATCCTCCAAAACTGGACAGGAAAATTCATTTTGCCATCAAGGTGCCTGCAAATCACCAATCTGTGTACAGTCTCAAATAGAAGGTCTACCAAAAGCTTGCTTCCCCTTACTTAACAAGAGACATGGTTTGAACATTTCCATTTGATGTATAAATGTATCAAGGTCACATGAGCATGCTAATATTGAGGATCTTATCATATAAAATGAATGCATGTGAGGTGTTTTACTGGACGGAGAGGAGATTCTCACACCTGGCCTCTCTGTGTGGTCTTGTCTTCCAGCACCCAAACATGCCTGTTCTTATCCACACATCCAAGAGGAAATCCTTCCAGGATCCAGATCACCCAAGAGGGTCACCAACGAGGAGAGATGATGTGAAATCCAGCCCCCCCACAGTGCCTCTCATCGGCAGGAATTTGGCCCCGGCCTCCAAGGGCCGCATCAAGGCTCCAGGCAAGAGATGTGCGCAGACCCCCAGCCTGACATGTGTGAACCCCCCAAAGAAACCTAGACTCAGCCCCGTACAGATCCCCCAGCAGAGCACTCCGACAGCAGGTCTGGGGGCCTTCCTGAATCTCCCTCCTCCACCCTGCACAGCTGCACGAGGACCAAGAGTGGCCACCCGTGTATCCAGGGAGACACCTGCCCAGGGGCAACGGTTTGACCTTCAGCCTCTAGCGGACAGATCTCCCTCCAGGAGCGTGGGTGCCGTCTCCGCAGCCCAACCCCTGCCCATCATCTGTGTCCCAGCCCAGCCTCTCAGGATGCTCTTCCTGAGAGACGGTGAAGGCTGCTGGAGCTGCGGGTACACAGCTCCCCCGTCCCCTCGGCCTGTGGAGCAGCCAGCCCTTCCTGCTCAGAGCCCGTCTGTCAACCAGGAGCCTGATGGACACGCTGTCCCCGGGCCCCGGAGCATCCTCTACGATGACCTCCAGGTGTCTTCTTCCTCCGAAGAGAGTGACTGGGACGAAGACACCAGTGGCAACTAAACCTTGTCCTCCAGTCTCAGGAGGTGCCCTGTCATGACTGTGACCTTGACGGGTGGGCTGGGTGTTAGAGGGAGCGACTGTTTCCAGTGAAGCAGGACACCCCACCCTGGTGGGTGAAACAGCAGTGGGACCGGACCACCCTGGGGACACACAGCTGCACACACTGCACTGTCTCCTCATGGAATCTGAGTCTGTCCCATGGCACTTACCCAACCAAATGTCAAGCTGTCAACCTAAATCTATTATCAGTAGTTGAGGCAAATTCTAGGAGTGACTTTCAACCATTGTGTAGATAGGAAGTGATGGTACTATCGGTAGTTGATGATGGTAGTGTCTGTGTTGGATGGTAGTACCTGTATCTGAACATTTGGAACCTGCCTAAAGGGCCTGACTCTGCTCCACAGAAGGTAAGCCACGCCCTGTCCTGAGAGATGTCTAGTGGACTCTGTGGAGTCTTGCACTATAAATCACAGTGGGGAAAATTCCCGTGGCTGTGCTTATCAAGTGTCATTAAATGTTACTACAAAGCTTTGTTTTAAAAATTGTCTTTCTGTGTTTTCAGTATAAACAAAAAAAATTTTTACAGTCCTCTCAAGAGATATAGAAAGATCATTTGGTCACATTCAACATCCTGGTCAGGCATGCCCTGCACCCAGCCCCTGCAGGGCCTTCCTTCTGCCCTAAATCAAATCAGCAATAGGTCAAGATCCATTTCATATGTATATATAATTAAATACTGTTGAATGTAATATGCTAATATTTTTTAAGATCTTTTGTATTTATGTGCATCAGAAATTTTTTATTTTGTTATTATGTATCATTTGACTTTGTTATCCTGGAATGCTACGCTTAGTGGCTCAGTCATGCGTAACTCTTTTGGACCCCATGGACTGCAGTCCACCAAGCTCCTCTGTCCATGGGGATTCTCCAGGCAAGCATCCTGGCGTGGGTTGTCATGCCCTTCTCCAGGGGATCTTCCCAACCCAGGGATTGAACCCAGGCCTCCTGCACTGCAGGCAAATTCTTTACAGACTGAGCCACTAGGGAAGCCCTATTATGTCATCCTGGTATGAAAAACTAGTTGGAATCAGTTGCCACCTTGCTTTTGAATGATAATTTTGGTAGGATTGATATACTGTCTCCCACAAATTTTATAAAATTTACCGGTGAAAAAGTTTGAATTTTAATAGTTTTACCATAGAAAACATTTTGTGTGTGGTTTTTATCTCTAAGCCTTGAGGATCATCTTAATACTAATTTGACTCAAGATAGATCTTGTAATGGAGGGGAAAGAGGAGCATGGGAGGACTGTATGAAAAACACAGAATCAGGGCCTCCCATATCCCCGGGGCCACTTATGCACATTAACAGTGCCCCCTTGTCAGTCCCCTGTCTGGAGAATGTGGTCAGCCTGTGGAGTGCCTACAGCCACAGGAAGCCCCAGAATCAGCTCAGCCCTCATTCTCAGGTGCCTTGCGCCAGCTCTTCCTCTAGAACCCTGGGAGTCCAGACAGCAGGTTTCTGAGTATCTCAGCAGGGGGCTACAGGCAAGTGTCAGGGACTGTTGTTCCTGGACCAAGAAGGGCCAGCAGAGGGCAGCACAAGTGGTTCAAGAACTCCCTGACCAATCAGGCACTTATCTACCCTTGCTCAGGCTGAGGGTCACCACCCCCTTGTCTCTCAGTGAAGTGAGTGAAAGTTGCTCAGTTGTGTCCAACTCTTTGCGATCCCATGGACTTTATAGTCTGTGGAATTCTCCAGGCCAGAATATTGGAGTGGGAGCCCTTTCCCTTCTCCAGGGGATCATCCCAAATCAGGGATCTCCCTCTTTGCAGGCAGATTCTTTACCCGCTGAGTCACAAGGGATGCACTGAGGCATGGATAATGTAATTTTTAAGTACTTATTTTTCTAGGGTATCTTTGGGTTACAATAGTACATGTTTTATTTCTATAAAAATAGATTTCAACTCTGGCATGCCATAAAACTGACCACCACCAAAAACTGGGTTTTTCTTTTACTGTTCTGTGGGTCTCTTTTACTGCCACCCTCGGTAACCCGCTGCTCTGTTCTGTGAATGTGTGTTTGTTCTTGTGTCATTTCCTGTCTCTTAATAATTTTTTGTACTTATTCCCTCTTTTTCTTTGCATTTAGCGTTCCATATATGAGTTAATTTATAAGGTTTTTCTCTTTTCAGAAAGTGTCTGCAAGATGTTGTTTGATCAAAGGTGATACTTAACCTTGATTGGATTAATACAACCTCGTCAAGGTCAGGTGATGTGGGAGCAGACTCAAAGGCAGCAGGAAAGGGAAATGACCCCTCTGACCCTCCTCAACCACCTTCAAAGGTGCACAGAGTGTCCAGCACCGACATTCTGAGCCTTTACTGACAGGTAAGTGGTATGCGGCTCGGATTCAGGCTGATTTAAATTTGATGGTGTGTGTCCATCAGAGAAATGGGACAGTAGACAAAAGAGGTACCGATGTGGTCTAGGTGATGGGGTATGGATACTTTAACGTTTACAGTTCATGATTTTTGTAGGGTGATTTTCTTGAAGAGATGTCTAGTCTTTCCCATTCTGTTGTTTTCCTCTCTTTCTTTGCATTGATTGCTGAGGAAAGCTTTCTTATCTCTCCTTGCTATTCTTTGGAACTCTGCATTCAGATGCTTATATCTTTCCTTTTCTCCTTTGCTTTTAGCTTCTCTTCTTTTCACAGCTATTTGGAAGGCCTCCTCTGACAGTCATTTTTTTGCATTTCTTTTCCATGGGGATGGCCTTGATCCCTGTTTCCTGTACAATGTCATGAACCTCCGTCCATAGTTCCTCAGGCACTCTGCCTATCAGATCTAATCCCTGAAATCTATTTCTCCCTTCCACTGTATAATCATAAGGGATTTGATTGAGGTTATACATGAATGGTCTAGTGGTTTTCCCCACTTTCTTTACTTTAAGTCTGAATTTAGCAAGAAGGAGTTCATGATCTGAGCCACAGTCAGTTCCCGGTCTTGTTTTTGCTGACTGTAAAGAGTGTCTCCATCTTTGGCTGCAAAGAATAGAATCAGTCTGATTTCGGTGTTGACCATCTGGTGATGTCCATGTGTAGAGTCTTCTCTTGTGTTGTTGGAAGAGGGTGTCTGCTATGACTAGTGCGTTCTCTTGGCAAAATTTTCCCTATAGTTAAAAGGACATGTTTTTTGGGTGTTAGTTCTAAAAGGTCTTGTAGGTCTTCATAGAACCATTCAACTTCACCTTCCTTAACCTTACTAGTTGGGGCATAGGCTTGGATTATCATAATATTGAATGGTTTGCCTTGGAAACGAACAGAGATCATACTGTTGTTTTTGATATTGCATCCAAGTACTGCATTTCAGACTCTTTTGTTGACCATGACGACTACTCCATTTCTTCTAAGGGATTCCTGCCAACAGTAGTAGATATAATGGTCATCTGAGTTAAATTCACCCATTCCAGTCCATTTTAGTTTGCTGATTCCTAGAATGTCAATGTTCACTCTTGCCATCTCCTGTTGGACCACTTCCTATTTGCCTTGATTCATGGACCTGACATTCAAGTTCCTATGCAATATTGGTCTTTACAGCATCAGACCTTGCTTCTATCACTGGTAACATGCACAACTGTGTATTGTTTTGCTTTGGCTCCATCCCTTCATTCTTTCTGGAGTTATTTCTCCATGGATCTCCAGTAGCATATTGGGCACCTACTGACCGGGGGAGTTCCACTTTCAGTATCCTATCATTCTGCCTTTTCATACGGTTAACAGGGTTCTCAAGGCAAGAATACTGAAGTGGTTTGCCATTCCCTTCTCCAGTGGACCACATTCTGTCAGACCTCTCCAACATGACCCTCCCATCTTAGGCAGCCCCACAAGGCATGGCTTAGTTTCATTGAGTTAGACAAGGCTGTGGTCCGTATGACCAGATTGGCTAGTTTTCTGTGATTGTGGTTTCCGTGTGGCTGCCTATGATGCCCTTTTGCAACACCTACCATCTTCCTTGGGTTTCTCTTACCTTGGACGTGGGGTACGTCTTCATGGCTGCTCCAGATATAGCAGCCGCTACTCCTTACCTTGTACGATGGCTATCTCATCATGGCTGCTCCTCCTGACTTTGAAGGTGGAGTAGCTCCTCTCAGCCCTCCTGCACCCGTGCAGCCACCACTCCTTGGATGTGGGGTAGCTCCTCTCGGCCACTGATGATGTGATCACTCACGTAGAGCCAGACATCCTGGAAAGTGAAGTCAAGTGGACCTTTGAAAGCATCACTATGAACAAAGGTAGTGGAGATGATGGAATTCCAGTGGAGCTATTTCAAATCCTGAAAGATGATGCTGTGAAAGTGCTGCACTCAATATGCCAGCAAATTTGGAAAACTCAGCAGTGGCCACAGGACTGGAAAAGATCAGTTTTCATTCCAATCCCAAAGAAAGGCAATGCCAATAAATGCTTAAACTAATGCACAATTGCACTCATCTCACACGCTAGTAAAGTAATGCTCAAAATTCTCCAAGCCAGGCTTCAGCAATACATGACCCATGAACTTCCAGTTGTTCAAGCTCGTTTTAGAAAAAGCAGAGGAACCAGAGACCAAATTGCCAACATCTGCTGGATCATTGCAAAAGCAAGAGAGTTCCAGAAAAACATCTATTTCTGCTTTATTGACTATGCCAAAGCCTTTGACTATGTGGATCACAATAAACTGCGGAAAATTCTGAAAGAGATGGGAATACCAGACCACCTGACCTGCCTCTTGAGAAATTTGTATGCAGGTCAGGAAGCAACAGTTAGAACCAGACATGGAACAATAGACTGGTTCCAAATAGGAAAAGGAGTACATCAAGGCTGTGTATTGTCACCCTGCTTATTTAACTTATATGCAGAGTAAGTACATCATGAGAAATGCTGGGCTGGAAGAAGCACAAGCTGGAATCAAGATTGCCAGGAGAAATATCATTAACCTCAGATATGCAGATGACACCAGCCTTATGGAAGAAAGTGAAGAGGAACTAAAAAGCCTCTTGAGAAAAGTGAGAGAGGACAGTGAAAAAGTTGGCTTAAAACTCAACTTTCAGAAAACGAAGATCATGGCATCTGGTCCCATCACTTCATGTCAAATAGATGGGGAAATAGTGGAAACAGTGCCATACTTTATTTTTGGGGGGCTTCCAAATCACTGCAGATGGTGACTGCAGCCATGAAATTAAAAGATGCTTACTCCTTGGAAGGAAAGTTATGACCAACCTAAATAGCATATTCAAAAGCAGAGACATTACTTTGCCAACAAACGTCCGTCTAGTCAAGGCTATGGTTTTTCCTGTGGTCGTGTATGGACGTGAGAGTTAGACTGAAGAAAGTTGAGCACCAAAGAATTCATGCTTTTGAACTGTGGTGTTGGAGAAGACTCTTAAGAGTCCCTTGGACTGCAAGAGGATCCAACCAGTTCATTCTGCAGGAGAGCAACCCTGGGATTTCTTTCAAAGGAATGATGCTAAAGCTGAAACTCCAGTACTTTGGCCACCTCATGCGAAGAGTTGGAAAAGACTCTGATGCTGGGAGGGATTGGGGGCAGGAGGAGAAGGGGACGACAGAGGATGAGATGGCTGGATGGCATCACTGACTCGATGGACGAGAGTCTTAGTTAACTCTGGGAGTTGGTGATGGACAGGGAGGCCTGGCATACTGTGATTCATGGGGCCGCAAAGAGTCAGACACAACTGAGCAACTGAAATGAACTGAACTGAACTGATAATGAGTGATGTTGAACATCTTTTCATGTGTTTGTTAGCCATCTGTATGTCTTCTTTGGAGAAATATCTATTTAGTTCTTTGGCCCATTTTTTTATTGGGTCGTTTATTTTTCTGGAATTGAGCAGCAGGCTTTGCTTGTATATTTTTAAGATTAGTTGTTTGTCAATTGCTTCATTATGCTATTTTTTTCTTCCATTCTGAAGGCTGTCTTCAGGTGAATCAACTTGACCTTCCCTACTCTAGGCTCCAAGGTCATCCTCCATATCACCCGACCAGTTGCATCTGCCACTTACCCGATGTTGTCTGGATGAGACACACAGGTAAGAGGAAGAGAAGGTACAGTAGCTTCATGATGGGAAAGGAGTTTCGGAATTCCAAGTAGAACCAATGTCTGGTGGCACACCTGAATCAGGGCAGGCAATCTGGGAGAGAGTTTGAAAACTTCAGCTGGAAAGAAAGTGTTTGTATTCCTACCAGAGATGTTCATCTGGGCCTGGGCCTAATTTGAGGATGTTTCTTCTATGGACACATAGTCCAAGTGTTTGCCTGTCGTAAAGGAAGTGGTTTGCAGGATGTTAGGGTTTCCAAATTGATTCTCACTTCTGCTTATGGCTCTGAGGTTTGGTGCATTTTTTGGAGGAAAATCATTAAACAGTGAATTCTGTTAGAAAATTATTGATTTCTTTTTTTCACCTTTATTTCATGTCTCTGCATCTGTCCATTTCTCCTTTCAGAATAAACAGCCTCAATCCATGGGTCGCAAAGAGTTGGACATGACTGATTGACTGAACAACAACAACCCAACACACATATACCTTTTACAATTGAAAAATGGGAAAGAATTTTGGAAATTAAAATGATCTTTTTTCACTCTCAACATTTTCTCTTTTTTTGCTACCATTTACAGAGAGAATTGATCCATCCTAAGCAAGCTTTTGCATAGACCACAATCAGGTGAGGCTTTATGGGCTAGAGTATTTCTTAATGCAGGTAATTCATCAATGTATTCTTGAGTGCAAAGCACCAAAGGATACCAGATAAGGGCCTTCCCAGGTGGCCCTAGTGACAAACAGCCCACCTGCCAATGCAGGAGATGCACTTTTGATCCCTGGGTCGGGAAGATCCCCTAGAGAAGAGAATGGAAACCCACTCCAGTATCCTTGCCTGGAGAATCCCATGGACAGAGGAGCCTGGTGGGCGACAGTCCACGGGGTCGCAAAGAGTGGACCACAACCGAGTGTCTAAACAACTGGACCTGCTTGGTTAAGGAATTCTGAGCACAACTGATGTTTCCCTTCAGGGCTGGGGCCCTTAATCACCATCACGAGAGTCCTGAGAGTGCTTTGCTCGGACACAGGGCCAGCAGCACCCACGGTGGTGGCTGCTCCTCGGGGTCGCAGTTCTGATCAGAGCTCCCGGGCCTTACCGGGTTGGCATCATTTGAGCAAGAATTAACTTTGGCTCTTTGAAGATGCTAAGATCTGGAGGCGCTATCACCACAGCACAGCCTGGAGCATGCTGTAACCTGAGGAGGGCTGCAGGGAAAATGCAGGACACCCAGTTTAGCTTGGATTGCAGGTGAGCAACACATAACCTTGTAGGATAAGTATGTCCCAAGTGATGCACAGATCACACTTGAGCTAAAGTATTTGTTGAATTTATGTAATTCAGTTAGTATATTAGTTTTCTGGGAATGTTGAATATTTAATAAAACAAGGTCTTTAGAGTCAAACCCACTTGGGCTTGAGTTCAAGTGCTCCCTGCATTCAATCTGCACTCCTTTGAACTAATTACTTCATTTCTTAATCCCATCAAGTAAAACGGCCTACCCCATAAATATTGCTATGAGGAATATATTTGGGATAAGACATCAAAAATTTCATTGTTTTAGTTAAAGAGAAATTTCAGTTCAGTTCAGTTCAGGCTCTCAGTCGTGTCTGACTATTTGTGACCCCATGAATCGCAGCACGCCAGCCCTCCTTGTCCATCACCAACTCCCAGAGTGCACCCAAACTCATGTCCATCGAGTCAGTGATGCCATCCAGCCATCTTGTCCTCTGTCATCCCCTTCTCCTCCTGCCCCCAATCCCTCCCAGCATCAAGGTTTTTTCCTTTTCTTTTTAATTTTATTTTTTAACTTTACAATATTGTATTGGTTTTGCTATATATCAAAATGAATATGCCACAGGTATACATGTGTCCCCCATCCTAAACCCTCTTCCCTCCTCCCTCCCCATACCATCCCTCAGGGTCTTCCCAGTGCACCAGCCCCAAGCATCCAGTATCGTGCATCGAACCTGGACTGGCGACTCATTTCATATATGATATTATATATGTTTCAATGCCATTTTCCAAAGTCATCCCACCCTCTCCCTCTCCCACATAGTCCAAAAGACTGTTCTATACATAAATGTCTCTTTTGCTGTCTCGTATACAGGGTTATTGTTACCATCTTTCTAAATTCCATATATATGTGTTAGTATACTGTATTGCTGTTTTTCTTTCTGGCTTACTTCACTCTGTATAGTAGGCTCCAGTTTCATCTACCCGACTAGAACTCTTTCAAATGATTTCTTTTTAATGGCTGAGTAATACTCCATTGTGTACATGTACCACAGCTTTCTTATCCGTTCATCTGCTGATGGACATCTAGGTTGCTTCCGTGTCCTGGCTATTATAAACAGTGCTGCAATGAACATTGGGGTACACGTGTCTCTTTCCCTTCTGGTTTCCTCAGTGTGTATGCCTAGCAGTGGGATTGCTGGATCATAGGGCCAGTTCTATTTCCAGTTTTTTAAGGAACCTCCACACTGTTCTCCATAGTGGCTGTACTAGTTTGCATTCCCACCAACTGTGTAAGAGAGTTCCCTTTTCTCCACACCCTCTCCAGCATTTATTGCTTGTAGACTTTTGGATCGCAGCCATTCTGACTGGCGTGAAATGGTACCTCATAGTGGTTTTGATTTGCATTTCTCTGATAATGAGTGATGTTGAGCATCTTTTCATGTGTTTGTTAGCCATCTGTATGTCTTCTTTGGAGAAATGTCTATTTAGTTCTTTGGCCCATTTTTTGATTGGGTCATTTATTTTTCTGGAATTGAGCTGTAGGAGTTGCTTGTATATTTTTGAGATTAGTTGTTTGTCAGTTGCTTCATTTGCTATTATTTTCTCCCATTCTGAAGGCTGTCTTTTCACCTTGCTGATAGTTTCCTTTGTTGTGCAGAAGCTTTTAAGGTTAATTAGGTCTCATTTGTTTATTTTTGCTTTTATTTCCAATATTCTGGGAGGTGGGTCATAGAGGATCCTGCTGTGATGTATGTTGGAGAGTGTTTTGCCTATGTTCTCTAAGAGTTTTATAGTTTCTGGTCTTACATTTAGATCTTTAATCCAATTTGAGTTTATTTTTGTGTATGGTGTTAGAAAGTGTTCTAGTTTCATTCTTTTGCAAGTGGTTGACCAGTTTTCCCAGCACCACTTGTTAAAGAGATTGTCTTTAATCCATTGTATATTCTTGCTTCCTTTGTCAAAGATAAGGTGTCCATATGTGTGTGGATTTATCTCTGGGCTTTCTATTTTGTTCCATTGATCGATACTTCTGTCTTTGTGCCAGTACCATACTGTCTTGATGACTGTGGCTTTGTAGTAGAGCCTGAAGTCAGGTAGGTTGATTCCTCCAGTTCCATTCTTCTTTATCAAGATTGCTTTCGCTATTCGAGGTTTTTTGCATTTCCATACAAATTGTGAAATTATTTGTTCTAGCTCTGTGAAGAATACCGTTGGTAGCTTGATAGGGATTGCATTGAATCTATAGATTGCTTTGGGTAGTATACACATTTTCACTATATTGATTCTTCCAATCCATGAACATGGTATATTTCTCCATCTATTAGTGTCCTCTTTGATTTCTTTCACCAGTGTTTTATAGTTTTCTATATATAGGTCTTTAGTTTCTTTAGGTAGATATATTCCTACGTATTTTATTCTTTTCGTTGCAATGGTGAATGGAATTGTTTCCTTAATTTATCTTTCTATTTTCTCATTATTAGTGTATTGGAATGGCAAGGGATTTCTGTGTGTTGGTTTTATATCCTGCAACTTTCCTATAGTCATTGATTAGTTCTAGTAATTTTCTGGTGGAGTCTTTAGGGTTTTCTATGTAGAGGATCATGTCATCTGCAAACAGTGAGAGTTTTACTTCTTTTCCAATTTGGATTCCTTTTATTTCTTTTTCTGCTCTGATTGCTGTGGCCAAAACTTCGAAAACTATGTTGAATAGGAATGGTGAAAGTGGGCACCCTTGTCTTGTTCCTGACTTTAGAGGAAATGCTTTCAGTTTTTCAAGATTGAGGATAATGTGTGCTGTGGGTTTATCATATATAGCTTTTATTATGTTGAGGTATGTTCCTTCTATTCCTGCTTTCTGGAGAGTTTTTATCATAAATGGATGTTGAATTTTGTCAAAGGCTTTCTCTGCATCTATTGAGATAATCATATGGTTTTTATTTTTCAATTTGTTAATGTGGTGTATTACATTGAATTGATTTGCGGATATTGAAGAATCCTTGCATCCCTTGGATAAAGCCCACTTGGTCATGGTGTATGATCTTTTTAATGTGTTGTTGGATTCTGATGGCTATAATTTTGTTAAGGATTTTTGTATTTATGTTCATCAGTGATATTGGCCTGTAGTTTTCTTTTTTTGTGGCATCTTTGTCAGATTTTGTATTACGGTGATTGTGGCCTCATAGAATGAGTGTGGAAGTTTACCTTCCTCTGCAATTTTCTGGAAGAGTTTGAGCAGGATAGGTGTTAGCTCTTCTCTAAATTTTTGGTAGAATTCAGCTGTGAAGCCGTGTGGACCTGGGCTTTTGTTTGCTGGAAGATTTCTGATTACAGTTTCAATTTTTGTGCTTATGATTGGATCTGTTAAGATTTTCTATTTCTTCCTGGTCCAGTTTTGGAAAGTTGTACTTTTCCAAGAATTTGTCCATTTCTTCCACGTTGTCCATTTTATTGGCATATAATTGCTGATAGTAGTCTCTTATGATCCTTTGTATTTCTGTGTTGTCTGTTGTGATCTCTCCATTTTCATTTCTAATTTTATTGATTTGACTTTTCTCCCTTGTTTCTTGATGAGTCTGGCTAATGATTTGTCAATTTTATTTATCCTTCAAAGAACCAGCTTTCGGCTTTGTTGATTTTTGCTATGGTCTCTTTTGTTTCTTTTGCATTTATTTCTGCCATAATTTTTAAGATTTCTTTCCTTCTGCTAACACTAGGGTTCTTCATTTCTTCCTTTCCTAGTTGCTTTAGGTGTAGAGTTAGGTTATTTATTTGACTTTTTTCTTGTTTCTTGAGGTATGCCTGTATTGATATGAACTTTCCCCTTAAAACTGCTTTTACAGTGTCCCACAGGTTTTGGATTGTTGTGTTTTCATTTTCATTCATTTCTATGCAAATTTTGATTTCTTTTTTGATTTCTTCTGTGATTTGTTGGTTATTCAGCAGTGTGTTGTTCAGCCTCCATATGTTGGAATTTGTAATAGTTTTTCTCCTGGAATTGAGATCTAATCTTACTGCAGTGTGGTTAGAAAAGATGCTTGGAATGATTTCTATTTTTTTGAATTTACCAAGGCTAGATTTATGGCCCAGGATGTTATCTATCCTGGAGAAGGTTCCGTGTGTGCTTGAGAAAAAGGTGAAATTCATTGTTTTGGGATGAAATGTCCTATAGATATCAACTAGGTCTAACTGGTCTATTGTATCATTTACAGTTTGTGTTTCCTTGTTAATTTTCTGTTTAGTTGATCTATCCATAGGTGTGAGTGGAGTATTAAAGTCTCCCACTATTATTGTGTTCTTGTTAATTTCTCCTTTCATACATGTTAGCATTTGTCTTACATATTGCAGTGCTCCTATGTTGGGTGCATATATATTTATAATTGTTATATCTTCTTCTTGGATTGATCCTTTGATCATTATGTAGTGACCGTCTTTGTCTCTTTTCACAGCCTTTGTTTTAAAGTCTATTTTATCTGATATGAGTATTGATACTCCTGCTTTCTTTTGGTCTCTATTTGCATGGAAAATCTTTTTCCAGCCCTTCACTTTCAGTCTGTATGTGTCCCCCATTTTGAGGTGGGTCTCTTGTAGACAACATATGTAGGGGTCTTGTTTTTGTATCCATTCAGCCAGTCTTTGTCTTTTGGTTGGGGCATTCAACCCATTTATGTTTAAGGTAATTATTGATAAGTATGATCCCGTTGCCATTTACTTTATTGTTTTGGGTTTGAATTTTTACACTCTTTTTGTGTTTCCTGTCTAGAGAATATCCTTTAGTATTTGTTGGAGAGCTGGTTTGGTGGTGCTGAATTCTTCAGCTTTTGCTTGTCTGTAAAGATTTGATTTCTCCTTCATATTTGAATGAGATCTTTGCTGGGTACAATAATCTGGGCTGTAGGATATTTTCTTTCATCACTTTCAATATGTCTTGCCATTCCCTCCTGGCTTGAAGAGTTTCTATTGAAAGATCAGCTGTTATCCTTATGGGAATTCCCTTGTGTGTTATTTGCTGTTTTTCCCTTGCTGCTTTTAATATTTATTCTTTGTGTTTGATCTTTGTTAATTTGATGAATATGTGTCTTGGGGTGTTTCTCCTTGGGTTTATCCTGTTTGGGACTCTCTGGGTTTCTTGGACTTGGGTGATTATTTCCTTCCCCTTTTTAGGGAATTTTTCAACTATTATCTCCTCAAGTATTTTCTCATGGTCTTTCTTTTTGTCTTCTTCTTCTGGGACTCCTATGATTCGAATGTTGGGGTGTTTAACACTGTCCTGGACATCTCGGAGATTGTCCTCATTTCCTTTAATTCGTTTTTCTTTTTTCCTCTCTGATTCATTTATTTCTATCATTCTATCTTCTAATTCACTAATCCTATCTTCTGCCTCAGTTACTCTACTATTTGTTGGCTCAAGAGTGTTTTTTATCTCATTTATTGCATTATTCATTATATATTGACTCTTTTTTATTTCTTCTAGGTCCTTGTCAAACCTTTCTTGCATCTTCTCAATCCTTGTCTCCAGGCTATTTATCTGTGATTCCATTTTGATTTCAAGATTTTGGATCATTTTCACTATCCTTATCTGGAATTCTTTTCAGGTAGATTCCCTATCTCTTCCTTTTTTGTTTGGTTTGGTGGGCATTTATCCTGTTCCTTTACCTGCTGGGTATTCCTCTGTCTCTTCATCTTGTTTAAATTGCTGAGTTTGCGGTGTTCTTTCTGTATTCTGGCAGTTTGTGGAGTTCTCTTTATTGTGGAGTTTCCTCACTGTGGGTGGGGTTTACAGGTGGCTTGTCAAGGTTTCTTGGTTAGGGAAGCTTGTGTCGGTGTTCTGGTGGGTGGAGCTGGATTTCTTCTCTCTGGAGTGCAATGAAGTGTCCAGTAATGAGTTATGAGATGTCAGTGGTTTGGGAGTAACTTTGGACAGCCTCTATATTGAAGCTCAGGGCTGTGTTCCTGTGTTGCTTGAGAATTTGCATGGTATGTCTTGCTCTGGAACTTGTTGGCCCTTGGGTGGTGCTTGGTTTCAGTATAGGTATGGAGGCATTTTGATGAGCTCCTGTCAATTAATGTTCCCTGGAGTCAGGAGTTCTCTGGTGTCTCAGGGTTTGGACTTAAGACTCCTGCTTCTGGTTTTCAGTCTTATGTTTACAGTAGTCTCAAGACTTCTCCTTCTATACAGCACCGTTGATAAAACATCTAGGTTAAAGATGAAAAGTTTCTTCACAGTGAGGGACACCCAGAGAGGTTCACAGATTTACATGGAGAAGAGAAGAGGGAGGAGGGTGTTAGAGGTGACCCAAATGAGATGAGGTGGAATCAATAGAGGAGACAGCAAGCTAGCCAGTAATCACTTCCTTATGTGCACTCTACAACTGGACTGCTCAGAGATGTTCACAGAGTTATACAGAGAAGAGAACAGGGAGGAAGGAGACAGAGGTGGCCAGGAGGATAAAAGTGGGGAATCAAAAGGAGAGAGACAGATGCAGCCAGTAATCAGTTCCCTAAGTGTTCTCCACCATCTGGAACACACAGAAATTCACAGAGTTGGGTAGAGAAGAGGGGGGATAGGGAGGAGACACAGGTGACCTGGTGAAGAAAAAGGAGAGTCCAAAGTGGGGAGAGAGTAGTCAAGCCAGTAATCTTGTTCCCAAGTAAAAATGGGTACTGAAGATTGGGTTCTTAAAGGTACAAAATTGACAACAAATACCAAAAAGCAAAGATTAAACATCTAGAGTAGAGTTTGGAATTTCAAAAATACAATATTAAAGTAAAGAAGAAAAAAAGAGAGGAAAAAAAAAGCAGAGTCAAAAAAAGTATAATATATATATTATATATTTGTGTGTATATATATATATATACACACACACACACATGAAGTTTGCTTTTAAAAAATATGGTCTTTTTTTTTTTTTTTTGCAAAGTAATAGTAGGTTATAACAGTGAAAATTAAAGGAGTAATAGAGGACTTAAAAATTAAAAAAAAAATGATCGTAAAAATAGTAAAAATATATCTAGGACTTTCTCTGGTGTTGTTGTGGGTATTGTGGGGTCAGTTCATTTTTGGATAGTTCCTTGGTCTGGCTTATATTTCTCAAGATCTATAGGCCCCCTCCTATATATTCGGTACTAACGACAGGGTTTTAATCTATTGCACCTGTCACTTCCAAGGTGGTTCCCTCTGTTTTAGCTTCTTCTGTTTGCTGGTCTCTTCATTGTCTGATTTCCACCCTGACACAAAGGGGGCGGTGGTGGACACTTTTTTTAGGCCCACTTATTCAGTCATGCTGTGGGGGAGGGAGGGATGCTGGAAACAAATAACACTGGGGTGTGCTCACAGTGCCTCAGCCACACTGGGCCTGCCCCCGCTCACGGCACAGGTACCTCCTGTGCCCACACTGCTCAGGCTCTAGGTTGCTCCACCTGGAACCGTCCAAGGCCGGCCTTGGGGTGCATGCACCTCCTAGGTCTAAGCTGCTCAGGTTCAGGCACTTGGGTAGTCCTCAGAGGCACAGACTCGGTTGGGCCTGCGTTTTATGCCCTTCCCAGGTCTGAGCAGCTGAGGTGATGAAGTGTTTGGCGAGCGCAGTCACTGTGACTTATCACCTCCCCAATGCCTGCCACTCAGTTTTCTGGGTGTATAACTGGCAAACCTTCTCAGGTGGATGTTGACCGTCCAGAACGTCAAGAAGTCTGAGTTAGCAAAGAAGCCTGCTTACAGTTTTGTAGATAATGTCTCTCTGGGGCTGTGATTGCCCACTTCCGACTCTGGCTGCCTGTCACCGGAAAGGGGTGGTCTTCAGTGGGCTATCTCTGTTCAGTCCTTTGTTCTGTGCATGGGCCTGGTGGTGTATTAGGTTAGGGCTGGCTTTTCGCGTGGTAGTTATCCCACAGTTTGGTTTGCTAGCCCAAGTTAGTTCACTCAGATTGTGCTTGGAGCATTCAGGCCAGATCCTGAATGCAGCCCATGCCTCCGTGCCCAGCCCCCTCTTGCTAGTGGCGGGTGCAGGCGTCTGCGCTGCTTCTCCGCTGGGGGACTTACCGTTGGGCTCGTAATCTGAGGGTTTTAATTATTTATTTAGTTTTCCTCCCTGTTATGTTGCCCTCTATGTTTCCAAGGCTCGCCACAGACTTGGCAATGAGAGTGTTTCCTCGTGTTTGAAAACTTCTCTCTTTTTAAGACTCCCTTCCTGGGAGAGCTCTGTCCCTACCTCTTTTGTCTCTTTTTTTGTCTTTTATATTTTTTCCTACCTTCTTTCAAAGAGAATGGGCTGCTTTTCTGGATGCCTGATGTCTTCTGACAGCATTCAGAAGTTGTTTTGTGGAATTTACTCAGGGTTTAAATGTTCTTTTGATGAATTTGTGGGGAAGAAAGTGGTCTTCCCGTCCCATTCCTCTGCTATCTTAGGACCGCCCCTGAAGATCATCTTAATACTATTTTGAATCAAGATAGATCTTGTAATGGAGGGGAAAGAGGAGCATGGGAGGACTGTATGAAAACCACAGAATCAGGACCTCCCAGATCCCTGGGGCCACTTATGCACGTTAACAATGCCTCCGTGTCAGTCCCCTGCTTGGAGAATGTGGTCAGCCTGTGCACTGCCTACAGCCACAGGAAGCCCCAGAATCAGCTCAGCCCTCATCCTCAGGTACCATGTACCAGCTCTTCCTCCAGAACCCTGGGAGTCCAGACAGCAGGCTTCTGAGTATCCCAGCAGGGGGCTACAGGCAAGTGTCAGGGACTGTTGTTCCTGGACCAAAAGGGGCCAGCAGAGCCCACCATGAGTGGTTTGAGAACTGACCATAAAAGTGACCAGCACCAAAAATTAGGTTTTTCTTTTACCATCCTGTGGACCTCTTTTACTGCCACCCTTTGACACACCTCTGTTCTGTAAATGTGTGTTTATTCTTGTGTCATTTGCTGTTTCTTAATAATGTTTTATACTTATTCCTTCTTTTTCTTTGTATTTAGTGTTCCATATATGAGTGAATTTATAAGATATTTCTCTTTTCTGAAAGTGTCTGCAAGATGTTGTTAGATCAAAGGTGATACTTATCCTTGATTGGATTAATACAACCTCGTCAAGATCAGGTGATGTGGGAGCAGGCTCAAAGGCAGCAGGAAAGGGAAATGACCCCTCTGACCCTCCTTAGCCATCTTCAAAGGTGCACAAAGTGTCCAGCACCTACATTCTGAGCATTTACTGACAGGAAAGGGGTATGTGGCTGGGATTAAGGGTGATTTAAATTTGGTGGTGTGTGGCCATTGGAAAAATAGGACAGTAGACAAAAGAGATACCGATGTGGTCTAGGCGATGGGATGGATACTTTAATGTTTACAGTTCATGATTTTTGTAGGGTGATTTTCTCATTCTGGTTTTTTTTTTTTTTTTTTTTTCCTATTTCTTTGCATTGATCTCTGAGGAAGGCTTTCTTATCTCTCCTTGCTATTCTCTGGAACTCTGCATTCAGATGCTTATATCTTTCCTTTTCTCCTTTGCTTTTGGCTTCTCTTCTTTTCACAGCTATTTGGCTGTATATCTCCACGGCCTACTACAACAGCCATTTTCCTTTTTCTGTATTTCTTTTCCATGGGGATGGTCTTGATCCCTGTCTCCTGTACAATGTCATGAATCTCCATCCATAGTTCCTCAGGCACTCTATCAGATCTAGTCCCTTAAATCTATTTCTCCCTTCCACTGTATAATCATAAGGGATTTGATTGAGGTCATACCTGAATGGTCTAATGGTTTCCCTCACGTTCTTCACCTTAAGTCTGAATTTGGCAATAAGGAGTTCATGAACTGACTCACAGTCAGCTCCCAGTCTTATTTGCTGACTGTAAAGAGCATCTCCATCTTTGGCTGCAAAGAATATAATCAATCTGATTTCGGTGTTGACTATTTGGTGATGTCCATGTGTAGAGTCTTCTCTTGTGTTGTTGGAAGAGAGTGTTTGCTATGACCAGTGCATTCTCTTGGCAGAACTCTATTAGCATTTGCCCTGCTTCATTCCGTACTCCAAGGTCAAATTTGCCTGTTACTCTGGGTGTTTCTTAACTTCCTGCTTTTGCATTCCAGTCCCCTATAATGAAAAGGACGTTTTTGGGGTGCTAGTTCTAAAAGGTCTTGTAGGTCTTCATAGAACCTTCAACTGCAGGTACCTCAGCATTACTGGTTGAGGCATAGTCTTGGATTACCATGATATGAATGGTTTGCCTTGGAAATGAGTAGAGATCATTCTGTCGTTTTTGAGATTGCATCCAAGTACTGTGTTTCGGACTCTTTTGTTGACCATGATGGCGACTCCATTTCTTCTAAGGGATTCCTGCCCACAGGAGTAGATATAATGGTCATTTGAGTTAAATTCACCCATTCCAGTGCATTTTAGTTTGCTGATTCCTAGAATGCCGATGTTCACTCTTGCCGTTTCCTGTTTGACCACTTCCAATTCGCCTTGATTCATGGATCTGACATTCAAGGTTCCTATGCAAAGGGTTTCTCTTCGCTGGGCTGGAAGAAGCATAAGCTGGAATCCAGATTGCTGGAAGAAATATCAATAACTTCAGATATGTAGATGACATCACCCTTATGGCAGAAAGTGAAGAGGAACTAAAAAGCCTCTTGATGAAGGTGAAAGAGGAGAGTGAAAAAGTTGGCTTAAAGCTCAATATTCAGAAAATGAAGATCATGGCATCTGGTCCCATCGCTTCATGGCAAATAGATGAGGAAACAGTGGAAACAGTGTCAGATTTTATTTTGGGGGGCTCCAAAATCACTGCAGATGGTGATTGCAGGCATGAAATTAAAAGACGCGTACTCCTTGGAAGGAAAGTTAGGACCACCCTTGGAAGGAAAGTTAGAGCATATTGAAAAGCAGAGATATTACTTTGCCAACAAAAGTCCGTCTAGTCAAGGCTATAGTTTTTCCAGTGATCAAGTATGGATGTGAGAGTTGGACTCTGAAGAAAGGCAAATGCCGAAGAATTGATGCTTTTGAACTGTGGTGTTGGAGAAGACTCTTGATAGTTCCTTGAACTGTAAGGAGATTCAACCTTTCCATCCTAAAGGAGATAAGTCCTGGGTGTTCATTGGAAGGACTGATGCTGAAGCTGAAACTCCAATCCTCTGGCCACGTCATGCGAAGAGTTGACTCATTGGAAAAGACCCTGATGCTGGGAGGGTTTGGGGGCAGGAGGAGAAGGGGATGACAGAGGATGAGATGGCTGGATGGCAATCCCGACTCAATGGATATGAGCTTGAGTAAACTCCGAGAGTTGGTGATGGACTTGGAGGCTGGCCTGCTGCTATGATTCATGGGGTTGCAAAGAGTCAGACACCAATGAGCGACTAAACTGAACTGATTCAGTGAATTTGTTAGATTAAACGTTATGTGTACAAAAAATATATTTCAATTCCAGTAGATCATACAATTGGTGAGCACCAACAACTTGGGTGTTTCTGTTACCATCCTGTGGACCCGTTTCACTCGTCAGCCATCCCTTTGCCACTATCCTCTGACATGCCCTACTCTGTTCTGTGAGAATGTTTGCTTTTGTGTCATTTGCTTTCCTTTCTTTTTGTTTTGACTTATTTGCTTTTGAAACTTGTGTTTGATGTTCCACATCGAAGTGAATTCACAAGGTATTTATCTTTCTAAATGGGTGTTCAAGACACTGAGAGATACAGGGTGAGTTTTGCTGTTCAGCCGCTCAGTTGTGTCTGACTCCTTGTGACCTCCTTGACTGTAGCCTACAAAATGTTGACTGGTTAAGAAAATCTCATCCAAAAAAAAAAAAAAAAAAAGGAAAGAAAACATCATCAAGGTCATGTGACCTTAAGGGAGTATAAAGTCAGTGAGAAAGGGAAATTTCCCCCCTGACCTTCCTCAGCCACCCTGGAAGCTGCGTCTCCTCAGCTGGAGTGTCCAGCACTCCTGATTCTGAGCATCTTCTGACAGACTAGAGGCTCACAGCTGCATTTCAGGTTGTGTGGTTTAAATTTGGTGTTTGGCTAGTCCCTCAGGGAAATGGGACAAGAGTAAAATCATGTAGTGGTGTGGCTTTAGGCAGCTGGGGATGGATTCTCTAGTTTCTTTAGAATTTTATTTTAATTGTTTTAAGTTTTGGTATTATCGCATTGTAATTTTAGTGAAGTCTTAGGTGCATCACCATACATTTCTTTGAACCACACACTTTTTCAGCACCAAAAACTGCAGTTTTCCTCTGTTACTATTTGCTGCCCCATTTTCTTTGAGGCTCCTCTTTTGGTTTCCTTTACTCAGGTCTGTGTATCTTTGTATTTGCTATCATGTCCACATTGTCTTCTTTAAAATTCTTTTTCCAAGTTTTCTTTTTGTCTTTTGTGTTCCACACATAAGGGAAATTGTGTATTATTTCTTTCTCTTTACATATCTTCAGATGTGGTTAGACCAAAGGGAATAGATGATGTCACTTGGCTCAGAAACTCTCGACAAGCTCATGCAACCTTGGAGCAGCCTCAGGTCAGCTGGGAAAGGGACATTCCTTCTTGACTGGTCCTCAGCCACCATCCAAGCTGCATCTCCCTCAGTGAGGGCATTCCTCCCCCACCTCTCTGATTATCTCCTACACAGAAGAGGAGCACAGCTGGATGAGATGGCTGGATGGCATCACCGACTCAATGGACGTAAGTTTGAGTGAACTCCAGGAGTTGGTGATGGACAGTGAGGCCTGGTGTGCTGTGATTCATGGGGTCACAGAGTCAGACACACCTGAGCGGCTGAACTGAATTAAGCTCAAATAACTGATAAATTGGAATTCTAGAAACTGCCTCACATACACACCTGCAACAGGAAGCATGCAATTCTGCGATGCTTCAACAAAGGACCACAATAAGTTGGTAGCAACTGGCAACTCCATATCATTGTCTCAAAGCTCCCGCTGGATGCTGAATCTTAAGATGCTGATAAAGTAGATAGGAGAGAGAGTGTAGCCAAGTGCCATTCTAGCTACACTCATTTGACAACGTTCAACAACACAGTATTGCCACCATAAGGGGAAGAATGAATAGAACTTTAATATTGCTATGATTTAGCGCATGGCTTTGATCCAATTCTTTGCAACTCTATGGACTGTAGCCCATCAGTCTCCTCTGTCCATGAGTTTCTCCAGGCAAGAGTACTGGAGTGTGTAGCCATTTCCTTCTCCAGGGGATCTTCCTGACCCAGGGATCAAACATGGGTCTCCCAAATTGCAGGCAGATTCATTACCATCTGAGCCACCAGGGGAGCCCTGTGGTCTTAGAAGATAGTCAAAATCCAACAACTGAAGAAAATATGAGAAGTTGAAGTAAATATAAGGACCTCAAAAGGGAGGAGTTTATTAGGCAATTGGTTATAGCAGTGGTAGGAGAGCTGAGAAATCAAATAAATGTATGGTGAGTCACCTCATAATTTGTAACAGCAGGGAAGTCTCTGGTGGTCCAGGGCTTAGGACTCTGAGCTCTCACTTCCCCAGGCTTGGGTTCAATACCTGATTCAGGAACTAATATCCCACAAGCCACATGGTTTGGCCAGAAAATTTTTTTGCAATAGCATAAAGACACTACTATCCCTGGGACCAGAGGGGCAGAGGGAGGAAGGAGGTAACCTTCCCAGAGCCTGGGACAGGGAGCACGCCACAGAAGCTGGGGTCGTGGCGAAACTGCCTGAGGAAAGCCAGGCCGTCGGATGAAGCAGCATTCTAGCCGAAACTGGAAGTGCAGAGGAGATGCCTTCAGAGGCTCAGGAAGACGATTACCTTGGCTTCTTACCAGTTCCTGCCTTCTCATTTTCTACCAGTGTCTCCCTTTGGCAAATCTACATGGTGCCTGGAGGCAGGAGTGCGTGGGAAATGCATGCCATTCCCTACAACACTGCCATTAACTAGCTGGGTGGCCCAGGGAAAGTCACTCAACCTCTCTGAACCTCAGTTTCTTCATCTGCAAAACTGGGCTAATGCTTATCTTTGCTGATAAACCTTAAATAGCAGTGGTCATGACAAATTTTAAACAGCTACAGAGGAGAGTGGCTGAGTCCCACTTACACTGTATTAAGATAAAAAAGGGAAGTCCTAGCTCCCTTATGAGGAGCTCATGCCACAGTCTTTAAGCTGTCTTGCTATTGCTCACCAGCCCCCACTTGTCATTCCTCTCCAGGGCCTCATGGGTGATAAATGGGCCATGTGGTAATTTGCAGTTTACAGGTCAACTTCATATCATTAACTCATAGGGCTTTCCCTGTGGACTAAATAGGACATTTATTACTCTCTGTACTTTATTGTTGAGGTATAGATGGTCAAAGAGTTTATGAAACTTATTCAAGTAAATCCAGATAATAAACGATAGCATTGAGAATTACATGGTATGGCCTTTGGGCTCCCAATTTTTTTTAAATTAAACTTTTAATTTTGTATTGGAATATAGTCGATTAACCATGTTGTCATAATTTCAGGTGGACAGCACTCAGCCATACGTACAAAGGTATCCATTCTCCTCCAAACTCCCCTCCCATCCATATGTTATGTTATGCTATGTAACATACAGCAGAGTTCCTGTGATATACAGTAGAACCTTCTTGGTTATCCATTTTATATAGAGTAGTGTGTACATGTACATCCCAAACTCTCCCACCATCCCTCCCCATCCCTCCCCCTGGCAACCATATCTTTGTTCTCTAAGTCTGTGAGTGTTTCTGTTGGACCAAAAACTTTGATCAACCAAAACTCTGCTCCAGATTTTAAAAACAGAGTTCAAAACAAAACAGGATTAGAGGAGATTAGAAGTCTGACCTGAGAGAAAATAAGTCTATCCTCTCTCAACCTAATCAATGTCAAATTAAAAAAAAAAAAATGCTGGCTCAGAGTTACCAGGGTAACACCCAGCTGGTCCTGCAGGAGGGTTGGGAGGGTCTGTATCTCTGAGCCCAGTGACTCAAGCCCCTGGGCCTGGGGCATGGCCTCAGTTCTTGTCAATGTCAGACTCATAGGTATGTATTAATTATTCAACAGTAAATGTGCACCTATTAATTGAGAGGCCAGAAGTATTTGTGACACGTAAAATGGTACAATAAGACAAAAAGGAGGCAAACCAGAGTTAGCAGTGGTTCCCCAGGCTAGAGAAGTGAAGAACAGTCTCACTCTTCTGCTGTGTGAATTTTCACCACAGAAAGTTTCACCCAACTTTTATAAACATCTTAATATACTGAAATGTTCCCCACAATTCATTCTGTGAGTGGGGCAGGTACCACAGCCATAGCCCATTCCCCAGCACCCAGCTTCCAAATTAGCTGACAAGAACAGGTGCCTTCCACTCTCAGAGAACCTCTGATTAAACAGTCCTGTTGCTGTAGAAAGGCCTCCTGTCTTTGAAGGGACAGGTTAGACTCAGGGTTCACGTGGAGGTCTGGTCTCCAAGAAAAGTACGTCATTGCAGGTAAGCAGAGCTCCAGTGATGCCAGCCCTGAGCCTGGGCTGAGCGCTGGTTCTAACTCTCTACAGCACCCCAGCCACCCTCTCTTTTATCTCATGTGAGGCCAGGTATGAGAGCCCGCCGGCCCCACACTTACCTCCTTCTGTATTTAAACGTGTCTGCACTTGGGACTGCAAACTTGTGCAGCCACCACGGAAAACAGGATGGAGGCTTCTCAAAAACCTAAAAACAGAAATGCCATATGACCCATCTGGGTGTATATTCAAAAAACTAAAAACACTATTTGAGAAGATACATGCACCCAGTGTCTGTTATAGCATTATTTACAATAGCCAAGACATGGAAGCAACCTAAGTGTCCATGAACAGACAAGGAAAATGTGGCATTTGTATATAATGGAATACTACTCAGTCATAAATAATAATGGAGCTTTGCCTTTTGCAACAATATGAATGGACTGGAAGATGTTATGCTCAGTGAAATAAGCCCGACAGAGAAAGACAAATGATGTATGAAATTGGGTAAACATGGAATCTAAAAAATGTAACAAACTAGTAAACATAACTAAAAAAAAAAGAAGACTCACAGATATAAGGAACAAACTTGTGGCTACCATTGTGGTGAGGAAGGAGCAGAGGCCAACATAGGGCTAGGGGAGTAAGAGCTGCGAACTATTATGTATAAAATAAGCTACAAAGAAATATTGTACAACATGGGGAATATAGCCAATATGTTATAGTTTTAAAGGCATGAATCTCAATATTGTACACCTGTAATATATAATATTGTACATCAACTATAGTTCAATTAATTAATTAAAATAAAAATGTCTACTTTGTCTCATATTCTGACCTGATGAGGAAAGTTAGGTTTTAAAGATATAAAGTGTCTATAACTCCAAATTCTTCTTAAACCTTTGATTCAAACTTGCCTTTCTGTATGAATTACATTTCTTCTGCATTTCCATAGCCCTGTGCTTGAACCCCTATTACGGCCCTTTGTCAAAATCCACTCTCTATGGTTGACTTGGCTCTGTGTCACTCTACATGGGAGTTCCCTGAGAGAAAGAGGCAGAAGTGGCCCCTCTGTATTTCACCTTTCTATCCCCTCACCTACCCCAAGCCCATGGTAGTTTATCTATGATAGGAGTTCAGAGTTTGCTTACAGAATCCAATAGGTACAACAGGAGTCTGAACCTACAATCCTAGACCCTGGGGTTCACTCCAGAACCCTGGTGGATCCATTACAATTGCTTTCACACAAAGTAATAGCCAACCACCTCCATGGGGACTTCAGCTTCCAAGAAAATGACCTCTTGAGTATAACCCCCTTGTTAGATTCCATAACATTTAATTAAGCCTAATAATTTTTTGTAAAGGCAGTTGGCTTCCTAAACATTGAATCTGTATCTAGTGGAAATCCCGAATCCTCAACTTCCTTGTATGTCACAAGCCAGCTGTAACTGGGTGTCGTAAATATATCTTCCGAAGCCCCTCTTTTGTAGAGAGAGTGACACTATCAGTGAGGAAACACCTGCCTATAAATTACATCATGCATCTGTCTCTGATGAGGGAAAATGAGACACCTTCTTGACTCACGAATTTGGTGGTTTTCAGAACGCAGCAAAGTGTAAGCTGTGTTTGACCTGAGATGTCATACTCCATCACAGGCCAAGGACACAGGGCAGGGTCTCTGGAATGCAGCCAATTTTCCCTCCCTTCCCACACTACTTAAAAGCTGATCCCATTTTGGGCGTATCCGTGCAGGCTCAGGGTGTGACCCAGCCCCAGTTTACACCTAGATTCTGAATTGGACTTGGACTGGACTGATGGGGTTCAGGCTCTCTCAGGACTTAAGGAAGAAGGCAAAAGCTTAGAAGGACCACAGTGGGCACAGGTGAGCTCCCAGCTACACGCTCCAGGACTGCATCCAGGAGTGGGCAGGTCTTTCCCATCTCAGACAGCCAGACATGAGCCAGCCCTACAGGAGCACCCAGAGCTCAGAGGCATCAGAATAGCACTGTGTTCACATCAAGCTCTGAATCTCCCTTAGGTTTGTAATTAAGTCCTGGGGGGGATGGGCGTGGTATGCTTTGTAAGGAACCTTGGCATGAAGCATCAGGAAATACGTCATATTGTCATCACTATAATATTATAGGAATTGCAGCTGCTGAATGCTTCTCCCTATGGCTGCAGACCTGGAGCCTTTATAAAATGAGCGACCACACTGTCCTGTCCAGTCTCAGCTGGGAAGCCAGCAAGCCATAAGGCTCTACTACCTTCTCTTTGCATTGCTCTTCTTGTTCTTGCTGCCTGTTCCAGGTAAAATGCGCTGGGAAATGAGAGGGCTGAATGGATTGAGAATTTGTCATTCAGAGTCAGCCCTCTCCATTCATTTGGGAATTTTAGATAAAGTAGATTTATTGTCTGGGAACTAGACATTACCAGTTTTTGTTTTTGTTTTTCTTGACAAAGATCATCAAGAACCTCAAAGCAGGGTCTCCATCCCTTCTGATTCACTCTTAAGAGACTAATCAGCTCACAAACCATCCGTCCATGGGAGAATTGTTATACCTGTTCATGAGACAGGAAGAAAGTGATGTAAATCTTTCATACCAACAGGAAAAATGAACTAATCTGAGAACAGAAGCACAGATTCCCTTTTATTACCTTAGTGGTTGGAGGTACAGTCTTTCGGCCTCTTAAGGGCCCAGGGGACCATCGCGGCCCCTGCCTCCCAGGGGTCAGTTTACAAGGGGGCTGCCACGGTCACACCACTTTCTCAGCTGAGCCAAACCCACAGACACATTGTTAGTAGCTAGCCCCACCTTCTTCTTTACTCCAGATGGTAAAGAAAAAGGAAAAAGACATTAAAGAATAAAAAATGGCACCAGATAACTTATTAGAGGGATTCCAAAAGCCTAGGACTTGTACCACGGCCTTCCTAAAACCTTCCCTTGTGCTCCGTTTCTTTCCTGCACACAATGGCAGCATCATAAGCGGGTTACAAAAGTATTATTGCAAAATAAGAAGCGGCCAGTGTGCTCTGATTGGCTGTCTTCCAAAGGAGGAACAGATAGGCCGCTGTTCCCTGAGGGGCCGAAAATGCTGCCGGAAGAAGAAATGAAAAATCCAGAAATACAAGGAGAATGTCACAAAGCGTGAAAATGCTTCCTCCAGAAGCCATTCAAATTAAAGACTTTTTGCAAAAAATTAGAAGCTTGATTATTATCATTATTATTTTTTAACATTCTGTTTAATGTGCTAGTTGTTACCCAACAGGCAACTTAGAAAGTGTTAATGACTCACCTTTAATTCAAATAAAGTATAATCCGTAGTGAGAGGGTCCAAACTGATGTTCCAAAGATTGTCAGATTTTATTCCTCTTTCACAGCTTTCACCACCCCCCAACCCCACCAGTGACACTGGACCACTTGTTCTTTCTAAAACACTTCCTTTGCCTTCTGTCACCTATCTGAGCTTTGTAGTCTGTCCATCTGTCATAGCATCTCCCCACCAAATCCATCTCTGAAACTTCAGGGCATCCCTGAGAGTCTTCCCAGGTCCTTCTGAGCACTTTACAGCTCAGAGACACGGGGAACCTGGCTCCTCCTCGACCCTGCCCTCAGCTTTCCTCTCACTCTTGCCTCTGTTCTGACTGAACTCAGGCCTGGATGAAATCTCTCCTCCAGCTACGTCTCCAAATCCATCTCTCAGGAGCACCTCAAGTTCTACCTCCTTCTTAAAAACACAGCTGGTTTCCCCAACAAATATGATCTTTGCTTTTAAAAGGGTTCTGATCTGAGTGCTTCATTTATGAGTCCTGCTTGATTTTTACATTCACTACATTTGTGTATTTCCAATCTCCGTATTTGGTTGCAGGATTTTGAAGGGCACTTGATCGCTTAATCACCCCTGGCCCAAGTGTTTTGACACAAAAGCTGCTCAACAAGTGTTTATCATGACCCGATGGACTGGGGCCCACCAGGCTCTTCTGTCCATAGGATTCTTCAGGCAAGAAGACATGGAGTGGGTTTCCATGCCCTTTTAGTGAGTTGAAGTACATTCCAAGGCCTTGGAGGTGTTGTGTTGTAACTATTTAGTGGTCTCTGGAGGTTGATTCAGAGCGATTCCAGCAAACGTGGTGGCAGGCCCATTACCCCCACCCTGAGCCCCCAGTCAAGGAACTGAGTTCTCAGGAGGAAAGGGCACACCCTCAAAGACAAGAGCTTGGACCCCACAATTCAGCATTTAAAAAAAAAAAAAGCACTGTGATGGGACTGTATACTGCCCTCCTACAGTACACAACTAAGGAACCAGGCAAAACCTGTGAAACTACTGATTCAGACTCTAGCACAAGCAGTCCAGGACTGTAATTGAGGAGAGAAGAAAACAAGTGAGGTAGGGACTTCCCTGGCAGTCTGGTGGCTGGGATTCTGTGCTCCCAAAGCAGGGGGCCTGGTTCCACCCCTGGTCAAGGAACTAGATCCCACATGCTGCAACTAAGATCCTGCCTGCCATGATTAAGGTCCAAGGCAGCCAAATTAATGAATTAGCTAATTAAATGTTATGTGCTTAACCATTTATAAAAAAAAGAAAAGAAACAAGTGAAGTGAGACTTATGACATCTCCAGCCTCTACAGATTTCCAGGCCTAAAGCTCAGGCAGCAAGAAACCAAAGAGACCAACAATTCTTCTGAGTCGAAGAGAGTGAGGTCAAAGTTCAGAGAGTGCAGGCATCTTCACTTCTGGACAGAAAACCAGCAATGTGCGTCCAAATCAGGGGTGTGTGCCTGTGTGCTAAGTCACTGCAGTTGTGTTCGACTCTGCTACTCTGTGGAGTATGGAGGTGCTGACCCTTTGTGACCCCATTGGACGGTAGCCTGCCTAAAATCTCTGTGCTTTTCATTCAATTCTAAAACTGCTCTGAAAAATGAAGTCTAAGATACTAGATGGAATTTTGGTTCAGCTTGATGAGATAAAGTGTGATGCTAAGATTCTAGATACTATCTTAAGGAGAGAGATGGTTGTTTCAGTAAAAAAACAAAAAAAAAACAAAAAACAAGAATCAGATATAAACTAACTATAAAAAACCCACTTGAGACATCAACCATAAAGGGAAGTGGATTTAAAATGAAAGGATGGAAACAGATCTGCTGTTGTCATTGTTTAGACACTCAGTCGTGTCCAACACTCCTGAGACCCCCATGGAATTATCCAGTCAAGATTACTGCAGTGTGTTGCCATGCCCTCCTCTGGGGAATATCCCTGACCCAGGGATCAAAACCATGTCTCTGCATCTCCTGCATCTCAGGCAGATTCTTTACCGTTGAGCTGACAGATATGCTATGGAAACATTAATTTTAAGAAAACATGGTAGGCTGTATTGGTTAATTGATAGGTTTCCTGGTGGGTCAGATTGTAAAAAATCTACCTCCAATGCGGGAGACCTTGTTTGATCCCTGGTTTGGGAAGATGCCCTGGAGGAGGGCATGGCAACCCACTCTAGTATTCTTGCCTGGAGAATCCCCATGGACAGAGGAGCCTGGCAGGCTACAGTCTATGGGGTCACAAAGTCACTCAGACATGCCTGAGTGACTAAGCACAGCACAATCAAGTAACTTTTATGACAAGGACCAGATATGGAGAGGGGTATTTATCCTAATGATAAAATGTTTAATTCATCGAGAATACATATGAATACTGAATCAGAATGTACTTAGCAAAGGAATTTTAAAATTCTTAAAGAAAACTTACAGGAATAATCGGAGAGACAGACAAATTAGCAGTTGCAATTGGAACTTCCCTGACCATCCAGTGGTTAAGATTCCAAGTTTTCAATGCAGGGGGCACAGGTTCCATCCCTGGTTGAGCAAGTAAGGTCTCTTATACCATACACAAAATTCAAGGCAAGATAGATTAAAGGTTTACAAAAACCACAAAACTCCTGAAACCACAAAACTCCTAAAAGAAGGCATGGGAGAAAAGTTCTTTGGCATGGACCTCCACAAGGATGGTTTTGAGCTTGACACCAAAAGCACAAGCCACAAAAACAAAGCTAAATGGTAGGATCCATCAAACTGAAAATCTTCTGCACAGCAATGGAAACAATGAACAAACTGAAAAGACGATGCTCTTTTAATGCTCCAGTGATCTCTGAGGCTGGAGGAGATGGCAGCAGTGTTGCGGGAAAGAGAGTGGGGTGAGAGAGGATGGTCTCATCTTAGGTCACGTCCAAGTCCCTGGGACGGCCGCCGAATGTGGGGACTTGGCTTTGCACAGGCAGGGACTCAAGAGCGAGTCACGGTGAAGTGAAGAAAGGTCAATCCAGGGAGGAAACATGCTACACGGAGAGTGTGGGCCATCTTGGAAGGCAAGTGCAGCCCCAGGGTATGGGGCTGTCGGTGTTTATAAGGGTGGGTCATTTCATAGGCTAATGAGTGGGAGGAGAATTCCAGCTATTTTGCGGAAAGGGTTGGGATTTCGAGGAACTGGGTCAGCACCTACTTTTTGACCTTTATGGTCAGCCTTGGAATTGTCATGGCGCCTCTGGGTGTGTCACCTAGCTGCCGTGTTACAAAGGGATTTAAAAAATTATATTTACTTCAGATCTGAGTTGCGGTATGCAGGATATTCATCTCAGCACACTGGCTTAGTCACCTCTCGGCATTTGGAGAAGGAAATGGCAACCCACTGCAGTATTCTTGCCTGGAAAATTCCATGGGCAGAGGAGCCTGGTGGCCCAAGGTCCATGGGGTCACAAAGATTCGGACACAACTGAGCGACTTCACTTTCTTTCTTTCATGTGGAATTCTAGCGCCCAGGCCAGAAACTGAATCCACATCCCCTGTGCGGCAAGGCAGATTCTTAACCACTGGACCACCAGGGAAATCCCCATCATTCTTTTAAAGGTTGTGCCCCGCCAATTCTGGTCTCATTAGCACCAGATAGCTGGCATTTGACAGTGCTATTCAAACTTTTGAGTTATAGGAGAATGTCCTGGTAAAGCTCTCAGGACACTGTGGAGACTGCAGGAGGCAGGCAGGAACATTGGAAGAGAGGTCGATTTTGCTCCAAGTTACATCACTGCCACTTAGTAGACTGCGGCCTTGGACACATCTTTTTGTTGGATTTGCAGCCATTTTTAATCCACTTTTTAAGTCAGTTTTGCCTGTGGCCTCAAACATGGCTTTTTAGTCCTCAGGACCATCTTGTGTAAACCTTGGGTCATACCTACCTGGCAGGTTTGTTTAGGGGAATTCAAAGAGATAATTTGAATAAAAGTGGCCAGCTACTGAGCAAGGCTCATTGCAAAATATAATTGTGGGACAAATTCAAAGAAGAAACTAGTAAAAGTGTCAGTGGGAGAGCACAGCATTAGACCCAGCCCTGGTCCCCTTCTCAGGGTAGGTCCTATGTGATTGTCAGAAGCCATGGCGCCCACCCCATCCATAGGAGAAGGGAAATGGGGTCAACGGCCTCTGCCCATTAACACCCAAGGCTCTGTGCTGAGAACACCTGTTTGTGAAGTCGTAGATGTGAAGGGCTTTGGTCTTCAAAACCTTATCTGTAGGACTGGGACACCCCTTCTTATTGGAGGTACTGAGGCGCTTTGCTGGAAAGACCCTGCCTCAATTTCCTACTCACAGGTTAAGGGTTTGTGGACACAGCATTTATCTTCCCTTTAAAGAATGAAACCATGAGTTACCTCTGGGCCCAGGCATGAAGAAACCACAATCCACACGGCCTTGTTTGGCTTTGAACCTGGGAAAACTAACAGTTCATGTAGGCTTGCCCTAAAATTAACCCTTCCCTCTATCCTATATGAACTCATCTCTGGTTTCTGGTGAGCCACCCCATGGTTTCTTGGGTGTGTGACCTCCTTGCTGAGGCAACAGGACCCTTCCCTGATGGACAGAAATGCCCCTGGGTGCTATCTCCAGGATTAACATAGCTGCAAAGGAGTCATCTTTAGACCTTGCCAAGGAAAAATAAGCCACTGCAATTGTGCAATTCCTGACAAGGGCTCTTTTCCAACTGGTGAGGAACCATGGCAAGAAACTCCCTTGAAACTCACCATGGCACCCTGACCCCTTTTGGAAACCCCCTTCTATGAAAAGTCATGCCTGGTCTTGCACATAAAACTGCATCATCAGCTTCCTTAAAAGAAAAAAAATCTGCTGTGCTACAAACCATAGATCACTAAAACACACCAATTTTTTTTGTTTGTTTATTTATTTAGGCTGTACTAGGTTGTAGAAAATTCTGAAAGAGATGGGAATACCAGACCACATGACCTGCCTCTTGAGAAACCTGTATTCAGGTCAGGAAGCAACAGTTAGAACTGGACATGGAACAACAGAATGGTTCCAAATAGGAAAAGGAGTACGTCAAGGCGGTATATTGTCACCCTGCTCATTTAACTTATATGAAGAGTACATGATGAGAAACGCTGGGCTGGAAGAAGCACAAGCTGGAATCAAGATTGCCAGGAGAAATATCAATAACCTCAGATATGCAGATGACACCACCCTTATGGCAGAAAGTGAAGAGGAACTGAAAAGCCTCTTGATGAAGGTGAAAGAGGAGAGTGAAAAAGTTGGCTTAAAGCTCAACATTCAGAAAAGTAAGATCATGGTATCTAGTCCCATCACTTCATGGCAAATAGATGGGGAAACAGTGGAAACAGTGTCAGACTTTATTTTTCTGGGCTCGAAAATCACTACAGATGGTGGCTGCAGCCATGAAATTAAAAGATGCTTACTCCTTGGAAGGAAAGTTATGACCAACCTAGATAGCATATTCAAAAGCAGAGACATTACTTTGCCAACAAAGGTCCGTCTAGTCAAGGCTATGGTTTTTCCAGTGGTCACGTATGGATGTGAGAGTTGGACTGTGAAGAAGGCTGAGTGCTGAAGAATTGGTGCTTTTGAACTGTGGTGTTGCAGAAGACTCTTGAGAGTCCCTTGGACTGCAAGGAGATCCACCAGTCCATCCCAAAGGAGATCAGTCCTGGGTGTTCATTGGAAGGACTGATGCTGAAGCTGAAGCTCAAATACTTTGGCCACCTCATGCAAAGAGCTGACTCATTGGAATAGACCTTGATACTGGGAGGGATTGGGGGCAGGAGGAGAAGAGGATGACAGAGGATGAGATGGTGAATGGCATCACCGACTCGATGGACATGACTTTGAGTGAACTCTGGGAGTTAGTGATGGACAAGGAGGGCTGGCATGCTGAGATTCATGGGCTCACAAAAAGTCAGACAGGACTGAGTGCCTTAACTGAAGTGAACTGAACTTCCTCTTTAACTAAAACAATGAAACTTTTAATGCCTTATGCCAAATATATTCCTCATAGCAATATTTATGGGGTAGGCCATTTTACAAGATGGGATGAAGAAATGAAGTAATTTGTTCAAAGGAGTGCAGATTGAATGTAGGGAGCACTTTAACTGAAGCCCATGTGGCTCTGAATCCAAAGACCTTGTTTTATTAAATACTCAACAATCCATGAAAACTAATGTACTTGCTGAATTACATAAAATCAACCAATCCTTTAGCTCAAGTGTGATCTGTGCATCACTCGGGACATACTTCTCCTACAAGGTTACGTCTTGCTCACCTGCAATCCAAGCTAAACTGAGTGTCCTGCATTTTCCCTGCAGCCCTCCTCAGTTTACAGCATGCTCCAGGCTGTTCTGTGGTGACAGCACCTCCAGATTAGCATCTTCGAAGAGCCAAAGGTAATTCTTGCTCAAATGACGCCAACACAGGAAGTCCCGGGAGCTCTGATCAGACCCCCTACCCCTGAGGAGCAGCCACCACCGTGGGTGCTGCTGGTCCTGTGTCTGAGCAAAGTGCTCTCAGGACTCTCATGCTGGCGATTAAGTGCCCCAGCCCTGAAGGGAAACGTCAGTTCCTCTCAGAATTCATTAACCAAGCAGGTCCAGTTGTTTAGTCACTGGGTTGTGGTCCACTCTTTGTGACCCAATGGACTGTCTCCCACCAGGCTCCTCTGTCCATGGGGTACTCCAGGCAAGGATACCGGAGTGTGTTGCCCTTCCCTTCTCAAGGGAATCTTTCTGATCCAGGGATCAAACCTGCATCTCCTTGTCTCCTCAATTGGTGGGCCGATTCTTTACCAGCTTAGCCATCAGGGAAGCCTGAGGGAAGCCCCATGCTGCTTCTGCTGCTAAGTCGCTTCATTCGCGTCCAACTCTGTGCGACCCCGTAGACGGAAGCCCATCAGGATCCCCTGTCCCTGGGATTCTCCAGGCAAGAGCACTGGATTGGGTTGCCATTTCTTCTCCAATGCATGAAAGTGAAAAGTGAAAGTGAATTCGCTCAGTCATGTCCGACACTTAGCGACCCCATGGACTACAGCCTACCAGGCTCCTCCATCCATGGGATTTTCCAGGCAAGAGTACTGGAGTGGGGTGCCACTGCCTTCTCTGGAGAGAAGTCCCATAGACTCTGTTTAAATCAATGACCATGATCACCTTCCTAGAGAACAATCCGCAGGTCAGGAAGCAACAGCTGGAACTGGACATGGAACAACAGACTGGTTGCAAATAGGAAAAGGAGTTCAAGGCTGTATATTGTCACCCTGTTTATTTAACTTATATGCAGAGTACATCATGAGAAACACTGGACTGGAAGAAACACAAGCTGGAATCAAGATTGCTGGGAGAAATATCAATAACCTCACATATGTAGATGACACCACCCTTATGGCAGAAAGTGAAGAGGAACTAAAAAGCTTCTTGATGAAAGTGAAAGTGGAGAGTGAAAAAGTTGGCTGAAAGCTCAACATTCAGAAAATGAAGATCATGGCATCCGGTTCCACCACTTCATGGGAAATAGATGGGGAAACAGTGGAAACAGTGTCAGACTTTATTTTTCTGGGCTCCAAAATCACTACAGATGGTGGCTGCAGACATGAAATTAAAAGACTCTTACTCCTTGGAAGGAAAGTTATGACCAACCTACATAACATATTCAAAAGCAGAGATGTTACTTTGCCAACAAAGGTGTGGCTAGTCCAAGTTATGGTTTTTCCTGTGGTCATGCATGGATGTGAGAGTTGGACTGTGAAGAAGGCTGAGTGCTGAAGAATTGGTGATTTTGAACTGTGGTGTTGGAGAAGATGCTTTAGAGTCCCTTGGACTGCAAGGAGATCAAACCAGTCCATTCTGAAGGAGATCAGTCCTTGGTGTTCTTTGGAAGGAATGATGCTAAAGTTGAAACTCCAGTACTTTGGCCACCTCATGCTAAGAGTTGACTTACTGGAAAAGACTCTGATGCTGGGAGGGATTGGGGGCAGCAGGAGAAGGGGATGACAGAGGATGAGATGGCTGGATGGCATCACTGACTCGATGGGCGTGAGTCTGCGTGAACTCTGGGAGTTGGTGATGGATAGGGAGGCCTGGTGTGTTGTGATTCATGGGGTCGCAAAGAGTCGGACATGACTGAGCGACTGATCTAATCTGATCTCAGTTCTTACTATAATTTAAAAAAAATGTGGAAAAACATTCTAAGCTTGGAAGTCACACCAAACCAAGGAGAGTGCCAGTTGTGTCCCTGTGGACTGTAATTTGGAGTTCCTTGCATATAATATGAATTCTGGTAGCTTTAGTTATACATGTCTTATTTATTTGTTTATTTTTTACCTCCCCTTTCTTTATAGGTAAAAGAAAAATGAAAAACCTTGAATGTGAGAAAATGGGTGGTGCCTGCAAGTATCAGAACACCCATGATTGCGTCATCCTGCCTGGAGAATGCAAGAGTCAGAAGAAACACTGCTGCAGAGTCTAGTTTCAGCATTGGAGCATCCTCAGCAACACAAGACACTCCCCACAGCTGAGTCCTGTTTAAAAAGAGACACTGCTCACTCAGGTCCTGTGGGGTCTTTCTAAGAGCATGAGGTCATGAACTGGATGGGAAGATTTCAGTTGGAAGTCTTGTCACACCACTCGTTAGCTGATTAACTCTGGACAGGCCTTGCCTTTCCTAGGTCCCAGTCTCTGCTCCTGTGACTGTTGAAATGGATGTTCTCCACAACCTAATTTGTTGGTGGTGGGGTTTACTTGCTAAATCATGTCTGATTCTTCTGTGACCCCATTGCCTGAGTCTGTGCAATTTTCCAGGCAAGGATACTTGAGTGGGTTGTCCTTTGCTTTTTCAGGAGATCTTTCTGACCCAGGGATCAAGCCCGTATCTCCTATGTCTCCTGCATTGGCAGGCAGAGTATTTAGCACTGAGCCTCAGGAAAGACAACCTGTTCATATATGTCTACAAATGTATGGACTGGGAGAAAGAGCTTTGAGTGTGTGTGTGTGTGTGTGTGTGTGTGTGTGTGTGTGTTATAGTATGAAAAGTCACCGAGGTTTTGTGTCCCTTTGTGGAAGGACGTCTGTGTTTCCATAGGCATTTGAGTTTCCACATGGTCAACATGTGTTTAAATTCACAAGAGACAGCAAACTGCTTTCTGAAGCAGCTGTGGTCACTGCTGATAATCTCAGTGGCCTCTGAGTTCCCAGTCTCTCCATGTTCCCATCCCTCATCACACCTCCATGTAAAATTCTCAGTGTTTCTCTGTTAAAAGGATGAAGGACAAATTCTCTAGTGTCTCAGGTCCTTCACCTGTTCGCCATAGTTTCTCGAGTTTCATCAGCCTGGTTCTCAAACTAGCCCCTGACACAGTGTCAGTCGTCACACTGAAACACACTTAAGCTACTTGTCCCCTGCCTGATTTGTACTCACTTTTTATAGTCTCAGCTCACACATGGCCTTCATTGGGAAGACATCCTTCATTCACCCAACTTGAGTAAGAGAAGAGATTTTGGTTCCATGGCCTTAGCTACCAGTACAGTTTCTAGCACACAGTAGGTGTTCAATAGATGTTGACAGAATGGCCAATGAATAAAGAAAATGATAGAATGAGGTTTCAGCTTTCCAATGTAATTCAGGAATGATCCATTAAATATGAATTCCTCAGTTTACTTAATTCAGGAAGTTCCATCAAACATGAGTCCATCATACAGCAGAAGTGTTTACCATGTGATGAAGGCAATTTATTTTCTTCCCAGGCACACACTTGTGTGAGAGTCACACAAATTAAGCATTCTACATCCTAAAGAAAGAACAAAAATGTCTGTTTTTGTAAGAAACTCTTGAGATCACGATCCGGGGGAAGAAATAATTCAGTTCAATCAGGGATCCCCAAAATACACTGCCAGGAAAGAATTCTGTCTTATGCACCTCTTTTCCCTCACTTTGTCCCTCCTATTTTACTTGCTTGTTCAGTAGGAGAAAGGCTGAATTTCAAATTTGGTGTGAATAGAAATTTTATGCTGTAATTTGGAAACTAGGATCAGAGACTGTAAACATCTCTCTTGGGCTGACCTTTACAGCCTGTTATTGTGCCCTCTGAAAGGCGCCATTGTGGGGTTACCAGATGTCTTTTGGAAACAGCACATTAAAATTTTGTTAGTTTGTGTTTTCATCTTCTTGGCAAGGCATCCCACTGAAGATAAGATGGTACCACAGCCCTCAGATTCTTACTAAAATCTGTGAACATACTCACACATATGCCCCACGTAGTTGAAGAGTGTCAGCAAAACTCTGAAGGTCACTCACTATTCCCAGGCTAAGAACATATGCCTGCTTTCAGGGTTTCTCAGATAAGTCTTACAATTAAGATTAAAGATCTAAATATTAAGACCCTGAAGCCAAGGACCTAGAATGATCAGGGCACCAGCTGAGGGGAGAGAGGTTTCTAAAAGAGAAAAGGAATAGCCCACCTGGCTCCAAACCAGGACTAAGGTTGATTTGGGACTTCTCTGGTGGTCCAGTGGCTGGGAGTCCACGTGCCAGTGCAGGGGACACAGGTTTGATCCCTGGTCCTGGAAGATCCCACATGCCTCGGGGCACCTAACCACATGTGCCAAATGGCTAAGCCTGCGATGTAGAATCCAGGACCCGCAACAAGGAAACCACCACAATGAGAAGCCTGAGGACCACAACCAGAGAGGAGCCCCCAGTCACCGCAACTAGAGAAAGCTCGGGCTCAGGAGAAAAGACACAGTGCAGCCAAAAATTAAAAAAAAAAAAAAAAAAGGAAAAAGTTTGCTTTTCCTGCCTCTTAGGAGGTGGGGGAGATAAGCAAGGGCCCCTCCAAGGACCATCTAAGTCCAGCCTGTCCACTCTGGGTCATTAGTAGAGGTCACCAGCTTTGGAGCCCAGGTTGAGTGGTCAGAGGGCTGGCTCTCATTGGCTTTGGCCTGGGGGGTCAACGCCCTTTGGGGTCAATGCCAGGGCTGGCAGCAGGATCACACTCTCCGCTCTGCCCACTCAGGGACGTCAACCTTGTTTCCACTTTCTTGAACTGCTCATTCTACCCACAGGATGGTGGAATGTGCTAGAACTTAGCTTCCAGCAGAGAGCTTGCTCATCATGGTTCCTTGCACCTGAGCAACGTGCCACATCATGGAGGCTGTTCTGATGCCTACCCATGCCACGCTGGGCTTCATCATGGCAGCTGTGATCCAGGAGCTCTGACCTCTGGACCGCCCATTGCTGGGAACCACAGATGCCCTAGCGCTGTGCTGAGAATCTCACATGAGGAGTTCTGCGGCTCTGTCTTCGTTCTTACCCAGGACATCCCCTCAGAGCCCAGTGGAGGAAGGGAATCTACACCCCCTTCTTTCTGATTGAAAGTTAGCCCAGTGAGGAAACTGACTTGGGGTCACTCATCTGAGTGAGGCCACAGAATCCATGACTGTGCCCAGTGGGCCCACAGCAGAGATTGGCTTGTTGACCAGAAGCAGACAGAGGACAGGTTCTCGGGGTGGGCATCGGGGGAGCTACTGCATCCATCCAGCCCCTACTCACTTAGCTCATTATCTGTCAGATTTTGTGAGCTAACACCCTGGGAAGCATGAGGAGCCCTGGGCAGTGAGACTTAGGAAAGGAATGATTGGTCAGATGAGTGTATTTACATTAGGTGGCTCAGATGGTCCAGAATCTGCCTGCAATGTGGGAGATCTGGGATAGATCCCTGCATCAGGAAGATCCCATGGAGGAGGGCATAGCTACCCACTACATTATTCTTTCCTGGAGAACCCAATGGACAGAGGAGCCTGACCAGACCATGGTGTCACAAAGACTTGGACAAGACTGAGCGATCACATGGTGTGATGTGATGATGGGAGGAAGTGAGTGAGGGGAGACAGAGGACGAAGGGTGCTGGGCACCAAGCACAACATGGCGGCAAAAGACAAGACTCCCTGCAGGAGGCGAGGTGCCAGCTCTCAGGGACACTCCAGCCCCTCTCAGCCACACCAGCCACTCTCCTCCCTCACATCAAAGTGATCTTACTGCCCTCTGAGCTGCCTCGTGACAGTCAGCACTTCTGTGATGCGAGGAGCAATCACACAGGGGCTAAGACCCCCGCCTCTTCTTCTTTTCTCATCCCTGCCACCACTTGCTCAAGGTATGGGGCAGAATATACATCTGTGATTTTTCCCAAAATGCCGTGGTTCTACCAATATGAATTATCTCCTAAACAATACCTCTAAGTTTCCTCTTTTGTCGTGCTCTGCAGCCAGGAACAAAATGCCTCTGGAATGAGGAAAATGGTAAACTTTAGGTACTGCTATCAGTCAGACATACATCAGTAGGTGGAAGGTTTAAAAAAGGAGACTATGTATGTTATGACTATGTCATCATATTAGACTTTAAAGACAGCAGATAATGGTTTGTTTCCATTCTTTCCCATTGACTTCAGGGTTTCTTCTCTATGCCTCCAGGCCAGATGGCCTTTGGAAAACCCAGCGGGGAAATTTCCCTTTCCTTCTCTTCCCAGATTTGCATCCCTGAGCTGCTTTGGGGACACCAGGGTATCTCTCTGAAAGTGGAGCAGGTTGGAGAAATGAAATTGAACTCAGACATGACAGGGAAATGCCAGAGACCATTTACCTGGGATCACTTGAGAAAAGAAGACAACAAAGATGAGGAGGTAAGACAGCTTCAAGGCTGGTTCAGAAGAGACTCCTTGCAAGTTCCTGGAAAGGAGAAAACAAACAGCACTACAGCGGGTTGAATAAAAAGCGACCCAAAGCTTCTTTTATAGGTCCAATCAGGGTGACTGCATGTGGAAGACAGTGTTGAGTTCTGATCTGAGTACTAACTAAAATATTTGCTGGACTTCGAAAGCCCATGACATAAACAGGAGCAATGATTAACAATGTTCCTGGCAAAGCTGGAGGGGTTCCTTTTGTTAGCTCTTAATGGGTGCAGGACCTGAAGAGAACAACAGTGATGATGACAGTAAAAATAAGAATGAATATATGTGAAAAAAAGAAAAGAATGAATTGATGGGATGTCCCTGGCAGTCCAGTGGTTAAGACTTGACCTTCCAGTGCAGGTGATGTGGGTTCCAACCTTGACTGGGGAGCCAAGATCCCACATGCCTTGTGGTCAGAAAGACAAAACATAAAGCAGAAGTAATAGGGTAACAAATTCAATAAAGATTTGAAAACGGTCCACATCAAAAAAATAAAAATCTAAAAGAACGTTTAAAACTGATGGAGCACTTACTCTATGGGAACCTGTGAATAGTGTAGATGACGTTTTTTCCATTTGCTTTCATGGAGTTAGGACCATCCACTACTTCAACTCAGGCACAAGTATAGTCAAGATACAATCTTTTATTTTTCTGATAGTCACTCTTGCACTTAACCAAATGGGACTTTGAGAAGGAAAACTATCACAGGGTTTAGGATTCACTTCTCTTCAGATGCTGAGAGGTGTCTGCGATCTATTGTAGCATGTCACTTGGCTCAGTTTGTACAGAAGACGGTCCCCCTGCATCTGACAATGGGCTTTATCTGTGCTCTAGGAATGACCCTGCTGATTCAGGGCCCTGTCCAGGCCATGGTGATGTCTAATGACTGATAAAGCCTCATGATCTTGACTCTTGTGCTATAAAACACAGCATAGTTCCAGGGTAAGTGAAAGTCGAAGGGCTTTGCTCCTTAGCCAAAGCCTGAATCAAAACAAGTTTGGGACAGGGGCTTAGTGTCCCTGATGAAGGACAGAAGGAATGAAAACAGCTCACCAACCTGAGATGGCATCTTGAGACCAAAAAATGAGGAGGCCGCTGGGTATAATCAATCAGTCCGTTTTTTTATCAAGGTTGGGGGAGCACCTTACTTACTCACAGAGAAGGACTCCAAGGCTCCCTCTGAGGAGCCCCTGGGGCTATTTTGTTGCTAACCTGGTGTATGCAGGTGGGGGCTTGGAAATAGGAATCTTTTTGCCTAAGATTTGTGTAAGGGTAACTAGTCACATGGGAATACATCAGGAAAGGTTATCCTCATTGTTTGGGGACTAACAGAGCATAGAGGCTGCCTGGTTCTAATGGTTATTAAACAATATCTATTAACTACAAGACCCTGATGACAGAGATGAGATTCACTGCACAGGCCAGTTCCGGGCAGGGTCAGCAGAAGGATGGTGGGAGCTGCACAAGCCCAAGATGGCATCAGTGATGCTAACAGACATCCAGGCACCCTCCTCCTGGTTTTCCTTAACCTGCTGTTTCTCTCCTCTGTCTCCGGGCTTTGGCTGAGCCATCCCTAACTTAGAGTCTCAGAGGTTGAGTGTTGGATTTCATTTCCTTTCTCACCCAGAAAATCTTGGGCTTCTCATAAGAAATGTTCCCCCTTATTCTGAATGAAGCATTTTTCTCTAACAAATGTCTTCAGAGTGACTGACAAGAATTCTTGTACTTTCCATCTCATCTCAAGATGATGGCTGATTACTAATCCTACATTTATGCAATTAATCAGAACCCACCAAGTGAAGCATATTGAAGGTGATTATGATGGCCTTCCTACAACCAGAAGTAAACTAGTCTTACATTATACCAATACTAATATCATCCCTAATGGTATCCATGGGGAAAAAATAAGACTAGAGATATTCAATGTGGTGTTCGAGTTTGTATGTGGTGAAATTAAACTTGAAATCAGGAATCTGACACTAGATACTGAATTATTTATTACTGCAGGATGTTTTACTGGTCTCCTTCCTCAAGGATTAAGTATTAGAATCAAGTGAAAATTATTATATTTTTAAAAGAATGATAAATTGGCTCACAACTTTCCATACACTAGTGATAATCTAGAAATTAGGATTTAAAAATATTTTTATATTGACCAAGTTGATTTTAAAATACCCTGTAAAGGAAAAACTTTCAAGAATAAGCAGGATAATTTTTATAAAGAAGAACGCAGTGACTTTCATTACCAGTTACTATAATTTATGATGGTGCTGAGATTTGAAATACGTGACTTCGGCTGAGGAATTTAAAAAAATGAAACCTGAGGCAAAACAAAGAAGCCAGAAACAGTACACTGATTGTTCATCTGCTAACCTGTTCTGAATTTTCTTTAATTATTCATGATTGAAAGTCAAGTGAAAGTGTTAGTTGCTCAGTGGTGTCTTACTCTTCCTGACCCCATGAACTGTAGCCCACCAGGCTCCTCTGTCCATGGGATTTTCTAGGCAGGAATACTAGAGTGGATTGCTGTCTCCTCCTCCAGGGGTTCTGTCCAACCCAGAAATCTGCATAGCAGGCCGATTCTTTACCATCTGAGCCACCAGGGAAGCCCACTCATCACTGATTGGGACCCAGCTATAGAAATGGTCCTTGTCACATCTCCGCAATGCCAGTTACACTCTTTCTTTCCCATGAGATTGTTCAGGTTTTGGAAGAATGTTCATGTCTCTTCTCCTTCCTCTTTGTCCCCCGCTTCCTGGGCACCTTGCATCCTGTCTCCGTCCTCCTACTCTAAACCTGCTCTGTAAACTGCAGAGACCTGTGATCCTGTCAAGGCCTGCTCCCTCCCCAGAGAGAGGAGAGTGACACCTGTATGGAGAGGCGGCCTACTCAGCAAGCTACAGACGGGGCCACGCCTTGAACAAGACAAGTGAACAAGGAAGACACCGCATGATCGCACCTCTCTCAGGACTCCAGCCTCAGGCCAAAGTGGCTTAAGGGTCACATTTGCTCTGTGAATGAAAACACTGTTGCAACATTTGTGTTCAGTTGCTCAGTCCTGCCGAACTCTTTGCAACCCCATGGACTGTAGCCTGTCAGGTTCCTCTGTCCATGGAATTTTCCAGGCAAGAATTTAAAGCATAAAAACTGTCTCCCTCCCACTACCTACCCTGCCATGGAAAACAACATCAGTACTAATGATAAAACATTCGATTGTGTAGATTTGAGAAGTGTATGCTTTTATTTGCCCAAGAGGAGATTTGCTCACTGTCTCTCGCCGGGTTCCTCAGCTGGGCTGCCTCCATCAGCTTGGCTTTATTTTGCAGCAAACGGTGAATGCCCGGCAGGGTCCTCTGAAGGGCTCATAGCTCGGCGTCCCTTGCTTCAGGCAGATTCCACCCCGAAGACGGCAGGGTCTTTCAAAATTGAGCACCCTAGTGCTGTCTGGGAATGGAAAAGACATTTATATGAAGCCTCGTGGAAGTCCCATGAGGAAATCTGGGGGGGTCTCACCATCTGACTGGGATCCCCTTCTTTCCCAGCTAAACTCCAATAAAAAATGTCCCCCTCGTATCCCTCACTCTCTGTTCTGATGTAAGATGTCAGTGTTGCTGATGAACCTGGTTCAAGAAGATCCCATATGTGGGAGCAACTAAGCCACTGAGACAGCACCGTGAGCTTGTGCCCCGGATTCTGGGCTCCACAGTGAGAAGCCCCTGCAATGAGAAACATGTGCCCTGCAACTGGAGAGTAGCCTAGGTCTGCAAAACTAGAAAAAAGCCCACACAGCAATGAAGACCCAGCACAGCCAAAAGAAAGAAAGAAAGAAAAAAAATATATATATATATATACACCCTTCGTGCCACAGGAACACCTGGGTGTTAACCGCAGGGTCTGTAACCACTGCCCCGTGTGCCTCACCAGTCACCCCACCTCCCCATCATGCAAAACCCACCCAGCTCTCACAGGCTTGTCAGATGGAAGCCTTGTCCTGCAGAACTCAAGGTCACACCGTGACATGTGGCAAGAGGTCTCCGGTCCAGGCCTGAATAAAGGAACTTTGTCTCATACTGGGTTATACTAGCCAAGTGATTCAACTGATTTAGTTCACAAATCATCCAGCTCATTCCAGGGAAAGGAGAGGAGGGAGAAAGTTACCACCAATAAGACATTTAGGGTGTCTTTGGACCAAAAACATGCTTTGGAAAGAATTCTCTAATCACTCAATGCCTAATTTGGGTGTGGACGTGACCTACTGGTAGCTTTGTCATGCTTTACTTTCTGATGATGGTTAACTTAGGGAAGGAAAAACCAAGTAATGATAAGAAAGGGCATCGTGGCTGGTATTTACCAGGCAGTACCTGGAAGAGGATCAAGAGAGCGGTGAGGAAGACATGGAGGAGCCTCATTGTCCTGGAACCGAGGTCCCAGAAGGCCTGGTGGGAAGGATCAAGGACACAGTCAGAAGTCCGAGGAGCTCAGGGCCTCCAGGACCAGAGCAGACACGACCTCCTACCCTGGGGCCCTGCACCTGCCTCGGCAGGAGGAGTGTGATTGCTCCGTCCTTTCTGGCTCCCTGAGCCCCAGCTGTCACTCGCCTTGGGTTTACTCAGACCTGGGGTTTCAGATCTGGGGTTGAGGCCCTCCTGTGCCCACATCTATGGAGGTGGCGTCCCCGTGAGGCAGAGGCTGGAGCATCCAAAGCCAGTGGTAGGGCGGGAGTCTGGCTGTTACAAAAGGAGGGTAAAGCCAGCCCCTTGTGGGTGAGGAGGTTCATTAGAAAAGATTTAGGGCCCAGTTGATTGGATCTTCAGGGCTACTTGAAAGGAAGATGCAGAATCGTGGTGGGTTATAATCTTCCTAGAGAATCCACATAAGGAAGAAAGAGTTTGTACTGGTTAAAAATTAGTAGGGAAATATACCCAATTATTTCTAGGATTTTAATTTTAATGTTTACTTTCATTTAAATCTATCACAGTTTTTCTGATTATAAAAAATAATACACATCAGGAAGTTTCAACTAAAAACACCCAGAATTTCAGGTCATAAGTAAATGCAAAAATGAAAGATTTTTTAAAAACCCATAGGCCCACTCTGCAGTTATAACTACTACCTACAATTCAGAATATTTCAGCTCTTTTCCTTTGCAAATGAAATTGTGTAAATATTTATTTTTAATTTAAAACATAGAATCTTACTTCACACTCAATGCCAATGTGTTTTTACCACTTAAATATTATCTTGTAAAAATTTTACATCTGTTCAAATGAATTTGCCTCATAAATCTATGACTATATATATATATCTTGAGAAATCTATTTAACACTTACTTTTGTATAAATTCCTACAATTCGAATCTCTCTCTCTCTCTCTCTCTCTGTATATATATATATATATGCATTTTTCAAGTTTTAATGGGTTTTTCCCAATTGCCTATGCTAGAAACTGTTGTACCACTTTATCCTTTTACTGACAATGTTAAAAAGTATATTTGACAGCCAATATTCTCATTAATAGTGGTTTTAAGAATTTTTTCAATTTTTCCAAATTGAATGAGGGAATAATATTTTCTTTTTTGTTTTAATATATTTAAAAAAATTGTTTCTGAGGTTGAACATTTTGAAAATGTTTTTGGTTATTTTTATCTCCTACACTTTACCCATTTTTCTATTCATCTTTCCTTACTGACTTCTCAGAATCCCATGTATATTTAAGGTCACTAATCCTATATTATATGTATTGCAAAAATTGTTTCTGGCTTGCTTTTAGCTGTGTGCTTACTCATCTAATAGATGAAATTTATAGCTACCCTTAGAGATTACATTTGGTTTTCTTCAAAGATATTTATTAGTATGTTTATCTAGTTCTGTCTGTATTCCTGGTTAGTTTCATCCTTAATTCTTTCAGCCCTGGAATGGAGGCTCTTCTGAAAACCTATGACAGACAAGTTCCCAGCAGTGACCTGAGAACTGTTGCTTGCACCATCCAGCACTATGAATTTCCTGAGCCCACAGACATGCCCTCACTCCCACATGTCTCATATGGAAGGCTGATGTCTGAGTTCACATCTCTGTCCTCTTAGGAAACCTAGTCTTGCATGGAAGAGAAACAAGCTCATACATGATTGGAAGGAATTGAAAATGATCAGGGCCACCCGGGTGATCCAAGTACAGCAGGCCATCCAGGGGAGGATGGGGGGACACATTTTGTACACCCATCAGAGCACCTAAACCACACAGCCTGCCTGGCACCTACCTAGTCCTGGTCAGAGACTGTTCTGTTCCTTCTGCTCTTCTGTTTGTCTCTGCTGGAGGCAGCACTAAGTGATCTGAGCTATTAATAACACAGCTCCTCAAGTTCAAGATAATCAAATCTCCCTCTTTAGTCTCTTTCAGAGGGCATGGCTACACTCACTGGTTCTCCATTACCAAATAACATTTAAATTATTCCATCAAGTTAAACACAATGTTATTGCTTCATTGAAATTACAGGTTTTACTAAAGAAAAAAAAATGATATGTGGGTGATTGAGTCTAAGAACTAGATTTCCCTTTAGATGTTTTTGCCTCCTCTTAGTACAACATTTTGTACTAAGAAACTTACCTTCAGTAAGTTTCTTTCTGGGTCCTTCAGAGTGTTTTTGTAAATTGACTCCTAGATATTTCATGGTTTTTCTTTTTGAGTTACATTCTTCTTTCATTACATTTTATAACTGCTACTGTCTGCATTTAAAAAAGCTGTAGATCTGGGATAATAATGCATTACTAGCCCACAAGTTGAACTCTTATTGATTTTGATTTTTTGTGGTTACTTCTCAGTGGTTTTGCAGTTCTAACATTATAGGTCTGTGAGAATTATCATTAACCTCCTGGGTTCTGAAGTGTAGGATTCTTCCTTTCTGCTCTCAATGAAAGACATTGACTCACAACGCCTGGAACTGGCAGAGATCCTCAAAGCCAACGTCCTTACTTCACAGAAGAAGAAATTGTGGCCAAACAAGGTCAAAATCATGTCTAGGGGTTATCCTCTGGTAAATGTCTTTTATGCTGCAAACTCTTCTCAGTTATGACAATGCAAACATTAACTTGTTTCTATCCATTTCCCCTGTTTTCCTGTTTCTTTATCCCTTCTTTCTCCTGTCAAAGATCAACTTCCTCAATCTCCAAAAATGAAACAAGGTTTTTCAAAAACAGTTTTTAAAGACAGTTACTGTGTTTTAAATAGATGCTTCCACCTGTTTTTCTTTATGTGTAATTTCTTCTGTAAAAACCTTTGATTTTTCTTCCAGGGCTTGATGAAGAATTTCAACTCATGCATGAAGCACAAGTTGTAGTTTCAGCCAAGATGTCCTTGGGTGGTCAGAAATGACTGTGTCCAGTGAAGAAATGGAGGGAATCTTAATGACAACACCAACACCCAGTGCTTCTGCAACCCTGGTATTAAGTCTAGCACTCTTGCAGGGTCAAAATGGAGATGACTGAGTTCATGTCAAGATTCCTGTTTGAAAAGTTAGAGTGAGATAAAAATTCACCTTGGGTCTAGTAATGTGGGCTAATTCTGATTATGGACCCTGAGTGAAATCTCTGGAGGATGTATGGGCTGTGAGAAAATTGTCCAAGGCAAGGATGTTTGCTACTTCAAAGGAGAGAAAATAGAAATGGAGGGAAGAAGGGAGGGAGAGAGAGCAGTCACAGAATCTCATAAAATTCTTCTTCAGTTTTGGGGCCATAAAAGGCCCCAGTCTGCTCCCCACGTGCTCTTCCAGCAGAGCAGGCCAGGGAGCATGTGGCCCTGGGTAAGCATGTCTCTTCTCTGTCGGGTCCTGGCAGCTCTGTTCCCACCCGGCTCTGCTCTGAGGAGCTTACTGACTGCACTCTGACAGGACAGGCCCCACTCTGAGCCCACGTTCTCTCGCTCGAGAAACAGAATGATGACCTTGAGTCATGAAGTAGTTGGGAGTCCTGTTACTTGTCGACCTTGTTTCACCTACAAGACTCCGAGGTCTTGAAAACCCAAGACTGAGACTCCTCAGCGTTGAGCCCTTAGGTGTGAACCAGACGGAGAGTAACTCGAGCCTGAAAACAGGAAGCACCTTTGACAGAACCATAGGAACGTGGGATTCTTCTCCTTCTTCGTCTGTGCCCAGACTTCTCCCATCCGAGCCCGGGGTCCCACGCCTTCCACGCTGGACCTGGAGGGGGCTCACTCATCGCTCCTGTCTCAGGGGCTCAGAACCCCCAACCCCGGCCTGCACGCCTCTACACACACTCCAGTCTCAGGGTCGTGCTTTCAGTGAGAACAAGAAAGGGCCCTTCAAGCCCCTGATGCTCTGCCTTCGGTTGGTCTGGGGGAGGCACCATCCCACGTGCGCACGGGTGGCTTTGGGTCTTGGGCCGCAGTCGGCAGCCAAGAGCCTTGGTTGCGCCCGGAAGTGTATTGGGTGTGGGAAGCACCGCACAGGATTCCAGCAGAGCGCCCCGGACCCTCTCCGCGCGGAGCGCTCTGTGACCCTCCCAGGGACCCTCCTTGCAGCCTTCGGAGGGCGACCTCGAGCAGGAGTTCCCTCCGCGGGGAGCAGGATCACACGGAGGTCAGGAGGACTGAGCCCCGGGTGGACGCACAGCCGGCCCCTCCAGCGCACGTGTCCTGTCCCGCAGCCCCCTAGCTCCCTCAGAAGCAGCCTCAGACACCTCTGGGATGTCATGTGGAAAGATGATGCTGGACTTAGGCTTCGGACCCGCGCTCCAGTCCGGCTCTGCCTCGGAATACAGGTCACGGCCCTTCGCGGCGCCTCCAGGCCCTCATCAGGGAGATGCCAGAGCTGGGTGAGCTGACCCCCAGGGCCCCCCGGTTCTGAGGCGCGTGGCTCCAGGCGCTTCTGAGAGGCACGCGTGCCCGACACAGAGCGGGGACCGGGGGAGGACGGCCGCTGGCCTAGTTTTGGGGCTCCCGCCTGGGGTCCCCCGAGCCGAGACACTGTCCACCTGGGTCCTCGGCTTCGCTCCCTCACCTCCTCTACCTCCTGTGGGCAGCGGGGCCTGAGGAACCTCTCCTTCGTCCTCCAGGGCCTGATCCTGGAGGCACCCTGACGGCCCGCCGTGTTCCCATCACTGGGTGCTAGTGAACCAGAGAAATCACTGAGTGGGCACCTGAGGACGCGGGGCGCCTCCTGGCAGGGACCCAAGGGCAAGCGCCTGGCGTCCGGGGCTCTGTACCCAGGCCTGGCTCATCGGCAGAGACTGCAGGGGACGCGAGGCTGCAAAATGTAGGGGGCTCGTCACCGCCCCTCCCTCTCAGCAAGCTCAGGGAGCCAGTCACCCGGACACCCGAGAGCTGAGCTGCTGGGCCAGTGGAGGGTGTAGGAGGGTCTGAGCACTGCTGCAATGCCAGGAACACTGAGGACGCGAGGAGATAGAAGGTGGAGAACAGTTCTCTGTGACACGGTGGCACGGCCTTAGGGCTAAGATGGTCAGATCCCCCTGCAGAAGGGAGGAAATCAAGAGGAAATAGGGCAGCATGCCAGCAAGAAAAAGAGAGAAAACAGGTCTGGGGAGACAACGCAGTAAATCATACCTAGACGTGCGCTTGAACCATCACATCAGCGGGGAAGTAGTGGGCAGGGGCAGGGAAGCAAGGACTCATCTGAGAAGAAGTGAAGAGTCTTGGGGTTTTCAGTACCTTGGTCTGTGGAGGGTGCTTCATCAGGTGCATTTGAAATAGGGAGACAAAAAAAATGGTTTAGGTTGAAAATGACAAAAATACTTTGGCAATAAAAAGTGTCCATAAAAGGAAATAGCACAACATTGCTTAATTTCACCTTTTTAATCTCCTTTTATTTTCTGATTTCTCTTCTGATTATTATTCAGAACTCTAGACATTTCCTCCATGAAAGAGTGTCATTACTGAGTCTTAGGATTAACTGAGAAAACACCAATTTTAGAGTCAGGAAACCAGGGCTGTGGCTCCAGAGATGCCCCTTGCCTCTGGACCCTGGGAAATAAGTAGCCTCTCTTTTCTGGACCCTAGTTTTCTCATCTGGAAAATGAGCAATGATCACTTAGGTCCCTCCAACTCTGAGATGCTACAGCATCGGATCCCATGGCTCGCACCTGCTGACACTAGGCTCCGATGAATGGTTTCTTAGCAAAAAGATACTTCCTGCACTAAGTAAAAGCCAAATCATCTGCCTCTGGAGAAAATATGTTTGTCCCTCGTGCTTAATAAAAGGAAGTCAGTTACTCAGAATGTAGGCTTATCTTCCTGCTTCATGTTACACGAGTATAGTAATCTAACATCCTTGAAGTTTCTGGGCAAAGCACCCAAGTGAGAGAAATTACACCAAGATAGGAAACAGTCAGATGGGTCCCTTTGGGCATCACCTGGTTCTCAGTTTCTAGCACTCTCCTGGCCCCCTTTCCAGGCACAGGGCAGCTTGGCTCAGCACCATTCTTCCTGAGACCCATTTCCTCTGCTCCCACGATTTCCAGTTCCTAGGCAGAATCGGGTACAAAATGAACAAAATGTGCTCCCAGAATGCAGGGTCTTTCAGCTGGATCAAACAGATCCACACTGTAACAGTTCATCACTATTCACTGCAGTGAGGAGGAGGGGTCTTAAAGGAAGGAACAGCTGTTCCTGCTCCTATGGTGTGGGGGTGGGATTAGGGGTAGGGGTTGAGAAAACATTGCTGTGAGGTCAGTTTTTGATTTATGGTCTAAGGGATGAGTCAGTATTTATGAGGCAGACAGACACACAGTGGTGAAGCCAGTCCTGGAAAAAGGAAGATCACAGGTAAAGATAGAAAGGTGTAGATTTCAATGTGAATTTGGGGAGTCATGTGTCCTTTGGCTAAAGAAAAAGGAAACACTGTAGGATATGTAGACTCAGGTTTGGATATTTGAATTTGTCTTGTAAGCAAAGAGAAGAAACTGAAGGACTTTAAATGAGAAAATAACACTGTCAAGTTTGTAATCTGGAAATAACTCGGTAGCTATACTGGATTCAGGAAGTGAAGGTAAACGACTGTTATAAACCCATAATATATAAAACAGCTAGCTAGTGGGAAGCTGCTGTATAACACAGGAAGCTCAGCTTCAGGAAGGAGAAGAGATGTGCTGACTTGACCATCACATAAGGGAACCACATTGGTAGGAATCAGTCTGCTTAGGAGGCAGCAGTTGTGAATCTGGTTATGAGAATGGTCATGGTCCATTTGTGTTATTCTCATTGGTTACCCATTGAAAATAGTAACAATCATTCATCATAGGAAGAAATCCCTGTAGCCTGGAACCCAATTCTGTCTATCCCCCTACAAAACCTCTTTAAAATAGATTGTACAGGGACAGCCCTGGTGGTCCAGTGGTTAAGACTCTGAGCTCCCAATGCTGGGGCATGGGTTCGATCCCTGGTCAGGGAACTAGATCCCACATGCCACAACTAAGAGTTCACGTGTCACAACTAAAGATTCTGCATGCAACAGCTAAGAGCTGGCACAAATTAAAAAAGAAACAGACAAAAAAATAGAATCAGTGTAAAGCAAGCAGTTAAATACAATAAATTAAAAAAATAGCACAGGAATATTTCACCTGGACAAAGATGAGTCATCATCAAACAGAAACCACTCAGAATCTCTCCAAAGATGCTGAAAGAAAAAGGAGGTGGTGGGGACCGGGGACTGGGGGCAGGGAGAAGAGACAGGAAAGTGTGCAGGGAGCTTGGAGAGAATCACACGCCACATGTGGGCACAGACATAGACACACCTGGGGGCCACAACTGGGGAAATTCATTTCTGGTTGCTTTGATTTTCTTTGAAAACTTGGCATGATGTCTCGCAGCTGAGAGTGGGCGTGGTGAGCTGACAGGAGCTTTGGAGGAGAAGGTGCCAAGTGAAGCAGTCGTGGGGAGTGAAGGCAAGCAGAGGGGAAGGGAAGGAGGCATCCAAGCAGGGCCAGTGGGGAGACAGGACCCACTGTGCATGAGGCGTCCTGAAAACAGGCTGAATCTGGGGCATGGGAAGGGGCTTAGCAGCATCAGGTCAAGATTCTAGGTTATTCATCTACAAAGGGTTGAGCCAGAAAGACAGGAGGTGGAAGTCGAGAGCAGTTGCTTAAAACTGAGATTACAGACGGTTTGCAGGTCCTGGCTGAGAGGGTTTTGTTTCTGTGTTTTCCCTTCTTGACACCAACTGTGTGCCCTGGGCTCACTTTGCCACCCCGGTGGTGCCTCCAGCTCCCTGCTGCAGAGGCCACATGCATAATCTAAGCCCAGTAAACGACTAAGCCCTCCTCGGTTCTCAGTGTTGGCTCCATAGTCACTGAGGAAACAGACTTTATGGAGTACCTGTCAGGAGCCAAACACAGACAAGTTCGTGGTCCCTTCCCCCTCCCAGAGTTCACTGTTGTTGTTCTTGTTATTGTTCAGTTGCTTTCCCAGTCATGTCTAACTGTGTGTCCCCACGGATTGCAGCACTCCAGGTTCCTCTGTCCTTCACTATCTCCCGGAGTTTGCTCAAATTCATGTCCATGAGACTGTGATGCCATCCAACCATCTCATCCTCTGCCACCTCCTTTTCATGCCCTCAATCTTTCCAAGCATCAAGGTCTTTTCCAATGAGTTGGCTCTTTGCATCAGGTGGCCAAAGCATCAGAGCTCCAGTGTTAGGCTTCCAATGAATATTCTGGGTTGATTTCCCTTAGGATTGACTGGTTTGATCTCCTTGTAGTCCAAGGGACTAATGCACACATTCAGTGAAGATAAGGGTAAATGTTATTTAAAGGTCAACTACAATGAAAAACCATGTAAGTTGAGAACTACTGGCATTAAACTATGGGAACTCATCAGAACTACTGGAATACAAAGCTGGAGGTCCATGCACTGCTAAGGATATGTCCTGACCCCACTACCCAGATTCCACAGAGTTCTGTAGGCGGGATGAGCAGGAGAGGGTCGGAGAGGAGGAGGGGAGGGGGTCAAGGTCACTTGGGGCTGGATGGGGCCATCTCATAGTTTGACAGGGATGTGGGTTCCAGCTGGACAATCAGGATCTATGCTCCTCACTCTACGCAAGCTCTGCTTCAATTGAAAATTGTCAAAGACAAAATGCAGGGTTTGTAATCAAAAGAGCCCTTTAGGTCTCATTTTAAATGGGTAAATGGGCCGGACAGGAGGGACGGAGGACCACTCCCATGTGTCCCCTCACCTCTAAGGGAACACAAATGCTGTCCATCTCAAAGATTCTAATGGCTGGAAACCCACACTGTAATGAAAAGGGGAGACAAGACAGAGAAGAGCGAACCTGAGAACCTCCCTGTGCTGCTTCATTTCACGTATGGACACGGCTGGGCCTTGCTGCCCAGATATTTGGCCAAACGTCATTCTTGGTGTTCCTGTGAGGATGTTTGGAAATGAGACGTACATTTAAATCAGTGGACTTTGGTAAAGCAGGTTATTATTACCCCTGTGTGTCATGGGTGGGCCTCATCCAATCAGTTGAAGGTCTGAACAAAGACTGACTTCCCCCCAAAGGGAAGGAATTCTGCCAGCAGCCAGCCTTCAGATTTGAACTCCAGCATCAGCTCCTCCTTGAGTCCTGCTGGTCTACCACACTGGCACTGGATCTGTTTGTTTGTTTGGGGACTTGCCAGAACGTTTGTTTGTTTTGGGACTTACTTTCATAGTGGTGTGAGATGATTCCTTAAAGAAATGGGTTATTTCTGTGGAGAACCCTGACTGACTCATGACCAAATGTGGACAAGTGAAGAGGAAAAAGATGGGAGGCACCACCCAGAAAGCCCCACAGGGATGGGCTGTGGGTGTCTACACTCTGAAATAACTTTTCCTGGGTTGCAGAACCTTTTGAGAACACCCTGCCCCCGCCCGCCCCCCCCTCCAACACAGACACAAGACAGTCTTGGAAAGTTTCAAAGTTTCTTCACCAAAACTTGGCCACAGACTTGCAGCTGAGGTTGTGTTAGCATGATGTGGACAGCGTGTTTTTGCAACCCTGCAATAACTGACACAGAGACACAGATGGTGGGCAAAATGAACAGAAGATAAGAAACACAGAGCAAGAAGGGTGGCCCCAAATGCCAGAGCCGGGAAGCCAGGAGTGGGGGTTGGGGGTGGGCTGAGGACCAGGGAGTCTGGGGAGGCTCAGGAGGCAGCCACTCCCGGGGAGCACAGGGCTCAGGGAAGAGCTTCTGCAGAGACCCTGGGTGATGATGGCGGGTCTCTGGGAAGCCCCACTGACCAGTAGCCACGTGGTTTCCATTGCTTCCTTCGTCCCATGGTCCATCAGAAGAGGCCTCCACTCCCGAGCCCCTCTGAGCAGAGTGGACAGAGCTCCCGTTTCTAAGGTCTTATCTCCTGCCTGAAGCTGCTGGGTAAAATAAATGAGGTGGTACAGGCAGCTCACTGGAACCACCGTCTACACAAGCTTGGAGCTGGGTTACCTCTCCTTTAGCAGTTTTCCCTCCACAAGATGAGACAGGCTGAGGATATAGAAAGAGGGTGAGAAAGAGGAGGGGAGGGAAAGGGAGGGAAGCAAAAGGAGACAGAGTGATGGAAACCTGCTCATAGAACCTGCATCACTGCCCCTGAAACGTGCAGAAAAATAACAGGAAAGCTCAAAGGGACTGGGATCTTCAGCAGGAACTAAAGCAAGGGGCATCATTCAGGAACATGCAGCTCCAGGAGAGAACAGGAATGTTGCCGAGGTGAGGGGAGTTGTTCACCTGACTATCTCAGGAAGAAAGGGAACACCTTCAAAGACAAGAGCTTGGACCGCAGAATTCAGCATTTAGCTAAAGAGACACTGATGTATAGAACAGTCTTATGGACTCTGTGGGAGAGGGAGAGGGTGGGAAGATTTGGGAGAATGGCAATGAAACATATAAAATATCATGTAGGAAACGAGTTGCCAGTCCAGGTTCGATGCATGATGCTGGATGCTTGGGGCTGGTGCACTGGGACGGCCCAGAGGGATGGTATGGGGAGGGAGGAGGGAGGAGGGTTCGGGATGGGGAGCGCATGTATACCTGTGGAGGATTCATTTTGATATTTGGCAAAACTAATACAATTATGTAAAGTTTAAAAATAAAATAAAATGGGAAGAAAAAAAAAAAAAAAATAAATGGACTGTGATGGGACTCTATACTGCCCTCCTACAGTACACAACTGAGGAACCAGGCAAAACCTGTGAAACTACTGATTCAGACTCTTGCATAAGCAGTACAGGACCCTAAATGAGGAGAGAAGAAAACAAGTGAGGTGAGGGACTTTCCTGGTGGTCTGGTGGCTGGGATTCTGTGCTCTCAACGCAGGGGGCCTGGGTGCACCACTGGTCAGGGAACTAGATCCCACATGCCACAACTGAGATCCTGCCTGCCATGATTAAGGTCCAAGGCAGCCAAATTAATGAATTTGCTGATTAAATGTTATGTGGTTAACCATTTAAAAAAAAAAAGAAAAGAAAACAAGTGAAGTGAGACTTACGACATCTCCAGTCTCTACAGATTTCCAGGCCTAAAGCTCAGGCAACAAGAACCCAAACAGACCAACAATTCTTCTGAGTCCAAGAGAGAGGGGTCAAAGTTCAGAGAGCGCAGGTATCTTCACTTCTGGACAGAAAACCAGCAATGAGCGTCAGGATCAGGGGTGTGTGCCTGTGTGCTAAGTCGCTGCAGTTGTGTCCGACTCTGCTACTCTGTGGACTGTGGAGGTGCTGACTCTTTGTGACCCCACTGACTGTAGCCTACCTAAAAACTCTGTGCTTCTCGTTCAATTCTAAAACTGCTCTGAAAAACTGAAAAATGAAGTCTATGATACTAGATGGGATTTTGGCTCAGCTTGATGTGATAAAGTCTGATGCTAATATTCTAGACCCTATCTTAAGGAGAGAGATGGTCATTTCAGTAAAAAAAAAAAAAAAAAAAAAATCAGATATAAATTAACTATAAAAAACCCACTTGAGATATCAAATATAAAGGCAAATGGATTTAAAATGAAAGGATGGAAACAGATCTGCTGTTGTCATTGTTTAGACCCTCATTCGTGTCCAACACTCTTGAGACCCCCATGGAATCATCCAGTCAAGATTACTGAAGTGTGTTGCCATGCCCTCCTCCAGGGAATCTCCCTGACCCAAGGATCAAAACCATGTCCCTGCATCTCCTGCACCTCAGGCAGATTCTTTACTGTTGAGCCGACAGATTTGCTATGGAAACATTAAAGAAAACATGGTAGGCTATATTGGTTAATTGACAGGCTTCCTGGTAGCTCAGATGGTAAAGAATCTACCTCCAATGTGGGAGACCTTATTTGATCCCTGGTTTGGGAAGATGCCCTGGAGGAGGGCATGGCAACCCACTCCAGTATTCTTGCCTGGAGAATCCCCATGGACAGAGGAGCCTGTCAGGCTACAGTCTATGGAGTCACAAAGGGTCAGACACAACTAAGTGACTAAGCACAGCACAGTCAACTAACTTTTAGGACAAGGACCAGATATGGAGAGGAGTATTTATCCTAATGACAAAATGTTTAATTCGTCAAGAATACATATGAATACTGAATCAGAATGTACTTAGCAAAGGAATTTTAAAATTCTTAAAGAAAACTTACAGGAATCATTGGAGAGACAGACAAATTAGCAGTTACAATTGGAATTTCCCTGACCATCCATTGGTTAAGACTCCAAGTTTTCAATGCAGGGGGCACAGGTTCCATTACTGGTTGAGCAAGTAAGATCTCTTATACCATACACAAAATTCAACGCAAGATAGATTAAAGGTTTACAAAAACCACAAAACTTCTGAAACCACAAAACTCCTAAAAGAAAGCATAGGAGAAAATTTCTTTGACATGGGTCTTCACAAGAATGGTTTTGAGCTTGACACTCAAGCCACAAAAACAAAGTTAAACAGTAGGATCCATCAAACTGAAAAGCTTCTGCACAACAAAGGAAACAATGGACAAACTAAAAAGACAGTGAACTTTTAACGCTCCAGTGATCTCTGAGGCTGGAGGAGATGGTAGCAGTGTTGCAGGAAAAAGAGTGGGGTGAGAAAAGATGGTCACATCTCAGGTCACGTCCGAGTCCCTGGGATGGCTGCCGAATGCGGGTACTTGGCTTGGCACAGGCAGGGACTCAAGAGCGAGTCACGGTGAAGGAAAGTCAATTCAGGGAGGAAACACGCTACACGGAGAGTGTGGGCCATCTTGGAAAGCAAGCCCAGCACCAGGGTATGGGGCTGTCGGTGTTTAGAGGGGTGGGTTATTTCATAGGCTAATGAGTGGGAGGAGTATTCCAGCTATTTTGCGGAAAGTGTGGGGATTTCCAGGAATTGTTTCAGCACCTACATTTTGACCTTTATGGTCAGCCTTGGAATTGTCATGGCGCCTCTGGGTGTGTCACCTAGCTGCCATGTTACAAAGGGATTTAAAAAAAATATTTACTTCAGGTCTTAGTTGCGGTATGCAGGATATTCATCTCAGCACACTGGCTTAGTCCCCTTATGGCATGTGGAGAAGGAAATAGCAACCCACTGCAGTATTCTTGCCTGGATAATTCCATGGACAGAGGAGCATGGTGGGCCAAATCCATGGGGTCACAAAGATTCGGACAGGACTGAGCCACTTCACTTTCTTTCCTTCATGTGGAATCCTAGTACCCAGGCCAGGGACTGAATCCACATCCCCTGCGCTGCAAGGCAGATTCTTAACCACTGGACCACCAGGGATGTCCCCGTCATTCTTTTAAAGGTTGTGCTCCAATTACAAAGCCACAGTTATCAAGACAGTATGGTCCTGGCACAAAGACAGAAATATTGATCAATGGAATAAAATAGAAAGCCCAGAGATAAATCCACGCACATATAGACACCTTATCTTTGACAAAGGAGGCAAGAATATACAATGGATTAAAGACAATCTCTTCAACAAGTGGTGCTGGGAAAACTGGTCAACCACTTGCAAAAGAATGAAACTAGACCACTTTCTAACACCTTACACAAAAATAAACTCAAAATGGATTAAAGATCTAAACCTAAGACCAGAAACTATAAAACTCCTAGAGGAGAACATAGGCAAAACACTCTCCGACATACATCACAGCAGAATCCTCTATGACCCACCTCCCAGAATATTGGAAATAAAAACAAAAATAAACAAATGGGACCTAATTAAACTTAAAAGCTTCTGCACAACAAAGGAAACTATAAGCAAGGTGAAAAGACAGCCTTCAGAATGGGAGAAAATAATAGCAAATGAAGCAACCGACAAACAACTAATCTCAAAAATATACAAGCAACTCCTACAGCTCAACTCCAGAAAAATAAATGACCCAATCAAAAAATGGGCCAAAGAACTAAATAGACATTTCTCCAAAGAAGACATACAGGTGGCTAACAAACACATGAAAAGATGCTCAACATCACTCATTATCAGAGAAATGCAAATCAAAACCACTATGAGGTACCATTTCATACCAGTCAGAATGGCTGCGATCCAAAAGTCTACAAGCAATAAATGCTGGAGAGGGTGTGGAGAAAAGGGAACCCTCTTACACTGTTGGTGGGAATGCAAACTAATACAGCCACTATGTAGAACAGTGTGGAGGTTCCTTAAAAAACTGGAAGTAGAACTGCCTTATGATCCAGCAATCCCACTGCTGGGCATACACACTGAGGAAACCAGAAGGGAAAGAGACACATGTACCCCAATGTTCATTGCAGCACTGTTTATAATAGCCAAGACATGGAAGCAACCTAGATGTCCATCAGCAGATGAATGGATAAGAAAGCTGTGGTACATGTACACAATGGAGTATTACTCAGCCATTAAAAAGAATACATTTGAATTAGTTCTAATGAGATGGATGAAATTGGAACCTATTATACAGAGTGAAGTAAGCCAGAAAGAAAAACACCAATACAGTATACTAACGCATATATATGGAATTTAGAAAGATGGTAACAATAACCCTGTGTACGAGACAGCAAAAGAGACACCGATGTATAGATCAGTCTTATGGACTCTGTGGGAGAGGGAGAGGTGGGGAGATTTGGGAGAATAGCATTGAAACATGTATAATAGCATGTATGAAACAAGTCGCCAGTCCAGGTTCGATGAACGGTACTGGATGCTTGGGACTGGTGCACTGGGATGACCCAGAAGGAGGGTAGGGGAGGGAGGAGGGAGGAGGGAGGACGGTTCACGATGGGGAACGTGGGTATACCTGTGGCGGATTCATTTCGATATTTGGCAAAACTAATACAATATTGTAAAGTTTAAAAATAAAATAAAATTAAAAAAAATAATAAAAAAAGGCTGTGCTCCGCCCAATTCTGGTCTCATTAGCACCATTTAGCTGGCATTTGACAAAGCTATTCAAGCTTTCAAGTTATAGGAGAATGTCCTGATAAAGCTCTCAGGACACTGTGGTGACTGCAGGAGGCAGGCAGGAACATTGGAAGAGAGGTCGATTTGCTCCAAGTTACCTCACTGCCACTTAGTAGACTGCGGCCTTGGATACATCTTTTTGTTGGATTTGTAGCCAATTTTAATCGACTTTTAAGTCAGTTTTGCCTGTGGCCTCAGACATGGCTTTCTAGTCCTCGAGACCATTTTGTATAAACCTTGGGTCTTACCCACCTGGCAGGTTTGTTTAGGGGAATTCAAAGAGATAATGTGAATAAAAGTGGCCAGCTACTGAGCAAGGCTCATTGCAAAATATAACTGTGGGACAAGTTCAAAGAAGAAAGTAGTAAAAGTGTCAGTGGGAGAGCACAGCATTAGACCCAGCCTTGGTCCCCTTTTGAGGGCAGGTCCCCACGTGACTGTCAGAAGCCATGGCACCCGCCCTGTCCATAGGACAAGGGAACTGGGGACAATGGCCTCTGCCCATTAACACCCAGGGCTCCGTGCTGAGATCACCTGTTTGTGGACTCATAGATGTGAAGGGCTTTGCTCTTCAAAACCTTATCTGTAGGACTCAGACACCCCTTCTTGCCTGAAGAACTGAGGCGCTTTCCTGGAAAGAGCCTGCCTCAATTTCCTACTCACAGGTTAAGAGTTTGGGGACACAGCATTTATCTTCCCTTTCAAGAATGAAACCATGAGTTACCTCTCAGCCCAGGCATGAAGCAACCACAATCCACATGGCCTTGTTTCGCTTTGAACCTGGGAAAACTGACAATTCATGTAGACTTGACCTAAAATTAACCCTTCCCTCTATCCTATATGAACTCATCTCTGGTTTCTGGTGAGCCACCCCATGCTTTCTTGGGTGTGTGACCTCCTTGCTGAGGCAACAGGACCCTTCCCTGATGGACAGAGATGCCCCTGGGCATTATCTGCAGGATTAACATAGCTGCAAAGGAGTCATCTTTAGACCTTGCCAAGGAAAAATAAGCCACGGCAATTGTGCAATTCCTGACAAGGGCTGTGTCCCACTGGTGAGGACCCTGGCAAGAAACTCCATTGAAACTCACCATGGCACCCTGACCCCTTTTGGAAACACCCTTCTATGAAAAGTCATGCCTGGTTTTGCACATAAAACTGCATCATCAGCTTCCTTAAAAGAAAAAAAATCTGCTGTGCTGAAAACCATAGATGACTAAAACACACCAATTTTTGTTTTGTTTATTTATTTAGGCTGTATTAGATTGTAGAAAATTCTGAAAGAGATGGGAATACCAGACCACATGACCCGCCTCTTGAGAAACCTATATGCAGATCAAGAAGCAACAGTTAGAACTGGACATGGAACAACAGACTGGTTCCAAATAGGAAAAGGAGTATGTCAAGGCTGTATATTGTCACCCTGCTTATTTAACTTATATGCAGAGTATATCATGAGAAATGCTGGGCTGGAAGAAGCACAAGCTGGAATCAAGATTGCCAGGAAAAATATCAATAACCTCAGATATGCAGATGACACCACCCTTATGGCAGAAAGTGAAGAGGAATTAAAAAGCCTCTTGATGAAGGTGAAAGAAGAAAGTGAAAAAATTGGCTTAAAGCTCAACATTCAGAAAACTAAGATCATGGTATCTGGTCCCATCACTTCATGGGAAATAGATGGGGAAATAGTGGAAACAGTGTCAGACTTTATTTTTGGGAGCTCCAAAATCATGGCAGATGGTGATTCCAGCCATGAAATTAAAAGACGCTTATGAAATGCACTACTTGGATGCAATCTCAAAAACCACAGAATGATCTCTGTTTCCAAGGGAAACCATTGAATATCACAGTAATCCAAGTCTATGCCCCAACCAGTAACGCTGAAAAAGCTGAAGTTGAACCGTTCTATGAAGACCTACAAGACCTTTTGGAAGGAACACACAAAAAAGATGTCCTTTTCATTATATGGGACTGGAATGCAAAAGTAGGAAGTCAAGAAACACCTGGAGTAACAGGCAAATTTGGCCTTGGAATATGGAATGGAGCAGGGCAAAGACTAATAGAGTTTTGCCAAGAAAATGCACTGGTCATAACAAACACCCTCTTCCAACAACACAAGTGAACACTCTATAGATGGACATCACCAGATGGTCAACACCGAAATCAGATTGATTACATTCTTTTCAGCCAAAGATGGAGAAGCTCTATACAGTCAGCAAAAACAAGACCAGGAGCTGACTGTGGCTCAGACCATGAACTCCTTATTGCCAAATTCAGACTTAAATTGAAGAAAGTAGGGAAAACACTAGGCCATTCAGGTATGACCTAAATCAAATCCCTTATAATTATACAGTGGAAGTGAGAAATAGATTTAAGGACCTAGATCTGATAGATAGAGTGCCTGATGAACTATGGAATGAGGTTTCTGACATTGTACAGGAGACAGGGATCAAGATGATCCCCATGGAAAAGAAATGCAAAAAAAGCAAAATGGCTGTCTGGGGAGGCCTTACAAATAGCTGTGAAAAGAAGAGAAGTGAAAAGCAAAGGAGAAAAGGAAAGATATAAACATCTGAATGCAGAGTTTGCAAGAAGAGATAAGAAAGCCTTCTTCAGCAATCAATGCAGAGAAAGAGAGGGAAACAGCAGAATGGGAAAGACTAGAGATCTCTTCAAGAAAATCAGAGATACCAAAGGAACATTTCATGCAAAGATGGGCTCGATAAAGGACAGAAATGGTATGGACCTAACAGAAGCAGAAGATATTAAGAAGAGATGGCAAGAATACACAGAAGAACTGTACAAAAAAAATCTTCACGACTCAGATAATCACCATGGTGTGATCACTGACCTAGAGCCAGACATCCTGGAATGTGCAGTCAAGTGGGCCTTAGAAAGCCTCACTATGAACAAAGCTAGTGGAGGTGATGGAATTCCAGTTGAACTATTCCAAATCCTGAAAGATGATGCTGTGAAAGTGCTGCACTCAATATGCCAGCAAATTTGGAAAACTCAGCAGTGGCCACAGGACTGGAAAAGGTCAGTTTTCATTCCATTCCCAAAGAAAGGCAATGCCAAAGAATGCTCAGACTACCACACAATTGCACTCATCTCACACGCTAGTAAAGTAATGCTGAAAATTCTCCAAGCCAGGCTTCAGCAATATGTGAACCGTGAACTTCCTGATGTTCAAGCCGGTTTTAGAAAAGGCAGAGGAACCAGAGATCAAATTGCCAACATCTGCTGGATCATGGAAAAAGCAAGAGAGTTCCAGAAAAACATCTATTTCTGCTTTCTTGACTATGCCAAAGCCTTTGACTGTGTGGATCACAATAAACTGTGGGAAATTCTTCAAGAGATGGGAATACCAGACCACCTGATCGGCCTCTTGAGAAATTTGTATGCAGGTCAGGAAGCAACAGTTAGAACTAGACATGGAACAACAGACTGGTTCCAAATAGGAAAAGGAGTACGTCAAGGCTGTATATTGTCACCCTGTTTATTTAACTTCTATGCAGAGTACATCATGAGAAACGCTGGACTGGAAGAAGCACAAGCTGGAATCAAGATTGCCGGGAGAAATATTAATGACCTCACATATGCAGAGGACACCACCCTTATGGCAGGAAGTGAAGAGGAACTCAAAAGCCTCTTGATGACAGTGAAAGTGCAGAGTGAAAAAGTTGGCTTAAAGCTAAACATTCAGAAAATGAAGATCATGGCATAAGGTCCTACCACTTCATGGGAAATAGATGGGGAAACAGTGGAAACAGTGTTAGACTTTATTTTTCTGGGCTCCAAATTCACTGCAGATGGTGACCGCAGCCATGAAATTAAAAGACACTTACTCCTTGGAAGGAAAGTTATGACCAACCTAGATAGCATATTAAAGAGCAGAGATATTACTTTGCCAACAAAGGTCCATCTAGTCAAGTTTATGGTTTTTCCAGTGGTCATGTATGGATGTGAGAGTTGGACTGTGAAGAAAGCTGAGCCCCAAAGAATTGATGCTTTTGAACTATGGTGTTGGAGAAGACTCTTGAGAGTCCCTTGGACTGCAAGGAGATCCAACCAGTCCATTCTAAAGGAGATCAGTCCTGTGTGTTCTTTGGAAGGAATGATGCTAAAGCTGAAACTCCAGTACTTTGGCCACCTCATGTGAAGAGTTGACTCATTGGAAAAGACTCTGATGCTGGGAGGGATTGGGGGCAGGAGGAGAAGGGGACAACAGAGGATGAGATGACTGGATGGCATCACGGACTCATTGGATGTGAGTCTCAGTGAACTCCGGGTGTTGGTGATGGACAGAGAGGCCTGGTGTGCTGCAGTTCATGGGGTTGCAAAGAGTCGGACATGACTGAGCAACTGAACTGAACTGAATTGAGGTCGTAGTTGTGGCATGTGGGATCTAGTTCCCTGACCTGCTATGCTTGGGAGTATAGAGTCTTACCCACTGGAACATCAAGGAAGTCCTGTAAATCAGCATTTTTAAAAATTACTTTTTTAAAAAAAAATTTGAATTGGAGTATCAGATCAGATCAGATCAGTCGCTGGTTTAGGATTCACTTCTCTTCAGATGCTGAGAGGTGTCTGCGATCTATTGTAGCATGTCACTTGGCTCAGTTTGTACAGAAGACGGTCCCCCTGCATCTGACAATGGGCTTTATCTGTGCTCTAGGAATGACCCTGCTGATTCAGGGCCCTGTCCAGGCCATGGTGATATCTAGTGACTGATAAAGCCTCATGATCTTGACTCTTGCGCTATAAAACACAGCATAGTTCCAGGGTAAGTGAAAGTCGAAGGGCTTTGCTCCTTAGCCAAAGCCTGAATCAAAACAAGTTTGGGACAGGGGCTTAGTGTCCCTGATGAAGGACAGAAGGAATGAAAACAGCTCACCAGACTGAGATGGCATCTTGAGACCAAAAAATGAGGAGGCCGCTGGGTATAATCAATAAGTCCGTTTTTTTTTTTTTTTTTTTGAGTTGTGAACACACTTTATTTTTTTTTAATTTTATTTTATTTTTAAACTTTACATAATTGTATTAGTTTTGCCAAATATAAAAATGAATCCGCCACAGGTATTCATGTGTTCCCCATTCCCATCCCCCTCCTCCCTCCCCATACCATTCCTCTGTGTCGTCCCAGTGCACTAGCCCCAAGCATCCAGTATCGTGCATCGAACCTGGACTGGCAACTCGTTTCTTACATGATATTTTACATGTTTCAATGTCATTCTCCCAAATCTTCCCACCCTCTCTCTCTCCCACAGAATCCATAAGACTGTTCTATACATCAGTGTCTCTTTTGCTGTCTCGTTCACCGGGTTATTGTTACCATCTTTCTAAATTCCATATATATGCGTTAGTATACTGTATTGATGTTTTTCCTTCTGGCTTACTTCACTCTGTATAATAGGCTCCAGTTTCATCCACCTCATTAGAACTGATTCAAATGTATTCTTTTTAATGGCTGAGTAATACTCCATTGTGTATATGTACCATAGCTTTCTTATCCATTCATCTGCTGATGGACATCTAGGTTGCTTCCATGTCCTGGCTATTATAAACAGTGCTGTGATGAACATTGGGGTACACGTGTCTCTTTCCCTTCTGGTTTCCTCAGTGTGTATGCCTAGCAGTGGGATTGCTGGATCATAAGGCAGTTCTATTTTCAGTTTTTTAAGGAATCTCCACACTGTTCTCCATAGTGGCTGTACTAGTTTGCATTTTTTTACCAAGGTGGGGGGAACACCTTACTTACTCACAGAGCATGACTCCAAGGCTCCCTCTTAGGAGCCCCTGGGGCTATTTTGTTGCTAACATGGTGTATGCAGGTGGGGGCTTGGAAATAGGAATCTGTTTTCCTAAGATTTGTGAAAGGGTAACTAGTCACATGGGAATACATCAGGGAAAGTTTTCCTCATTGATTGGGGACTAACAGAGCATAGAGGCTGCCTGGTCCTAATGGTTATTAAGCAATATCTATTAACTACAAGACCCTGACGACAGAGACGTGATTCACCACACAAGCCAGTTCCAGGCAGGGTCAGCAGAAGGACGGCGGGAGCTGCACGAGCCCAAGATGGCATCAGTGATGCTAACAGATATCCAGCACCCTCCTCCTGGTTTTCCTTAACCTGCTTTTTCTCTCCTTTGTCTCTGGGCTTTGGCTGAGCCGTCCCTAACTTAAGTCTCAGCCATCCCTAACTTAAGTCTCAGCAGCTGGGGGTGATATTTCAGGTTGTTCTCACCCAGAAAATCTTGGGCTTCTCATAAGAAATGATCCCCCTTATTCTGAATGAAGCATTTTTCTCTAACAAATGTCTTCAGAGTGACTGACTCAATAATTCTTGTATTTTTCTCTTATCTCAAGATAATGGCTGATTACTCATCCTATATTTATGCAATTAATCAGAACCCACCAAGTGAAGCATATTGAAGGTGATTATGATGGCCTTCCTACAACCAGAAGTAAACTAGTCTTACATTATACCAATACTAATATCATCCCTAATGGTATCCATGGGGAAAAAATAAGACTAGAGATATTCAGTGTGGCGTTCGAGTTTGTATGTGGTGAAATTAAAGTGGGAATCAGGAATCTGACTCTAGGTACTGAATTCTTTATTACTGCAGGATGTTTTACTGGTCTCCTTCCTCAAGGATTAAGTATTAGAATCAAGTGAAAATTATTATACATTTTATTATTTTTTCTTTTTTTCTTTTTAATTTTATTTTTAAACTTTACAATATTGTATTAGTTTTGCCAAATATCGAAATGAATCCGCCACAGGTATACCCGCGTTCCCCATCCTGAACCCTCCTCCCTCCTCCCTCCTCTACCCTCCCTCTGGGTCATCCCAGTGCACCAGCCCCAAGTATCCAGTACCGTGCATCGAACCTGGACTGGCGACTCGTTTCATACATGATATTATACATTTTAAAAGAATGATAAATTGGCTCACGACTTTCCATACACTAGTGATAATCTAGAAATTAAGATTTAAAAATATTTTTATATTGACCAAGTTGATTTTAAAATACCCTTTAAAGGGAAAACTTGCAAGAATAAGCAGGATAATTTTTATAAAGAACAAAGCAGTGGCTTTCATTACCAGTTATTATAATTTACGATGGTGCTGAGGCTTGATATATGTGACTTTGGCTGAGGAATTAAAAAAAATAAAACCTGAGGCAAAACAAAGAAGCCAGAAACAGTACACTGGTTGTTCATCTGCTAACCTGTTCTGAATTTTCTTTAATTATTCATGATTGAAAGTCAAGTGTAAGTGTTAGTTGCTCAGTGGTGTCTTACTCTTCCCAACCCCATGAACTGTATCCCACCAGGCTCCTCTGTCCATGGGATTTCCTAGGCAAGAATACCAGAGTGGATTACTGTCTACTCCTCCAGGGGTTTTGTCCAACCCAGAAATCTGCATAGCAGGCCGATTCTTTACCATCTGAGCCACCAAGGAACCCCACTCATCACTGATTGGGACCCAGTTATAGAACAGGTCCTCGTCACATCACTGCAATGCCAGTCACACTCTCTTTCCTGTGAGAGTGTTCAGGTTTTGAAAGAATGCTCATGTCTCTTGTCCTTCCTCTTTGTCCCCCGCTTCCTGGGCACCTTGCATCCTGTCTCCATCCTCCCACCCTAAACCTGCTCTGTAAACTGAAGAAAGCTGTGGTCCTGTCAAGGCCTGTTCCCTCCCCAGAGGGAGGAGAGTGACACCTGTATGGAGAGGCGGCCTACTCAGCAAACTACAGATGGGGCCACGCCTTGGACAAGACACGTGAACAAGGAAGACACCGCATGATCGCACCTCTCTCAGGACTCCAGCCTCTGGCCGAAGTGGCTTAAGAGTCACATTTGCTCTGTGAATGAAAACACTGTTGCAACATTTGTGTTCAGTCACTCAGTCTTGCTGAAGTCTTTGCAACCCCATGGACTGTAGCCTGTCAGGTTCCTCTGTCCATGGAATTTTCCAGGCAAGATTTTAAAGCATAATAACTGTCTCCCTCCCACTACCTACCCTGCCATGGAAAACAACATCGGTCCTAATGATAAAACATTCAATTGTGTAGATGTGAGAACTGTCTGCTTTTATTTGCACAAGAGGAGACTTGCTCTGAGTCTCTCGCCGGGTTCCTCAGCTAGGCTGCCTCCATCAGCTCGGCTTTATTTTGCAGCAAACAGTGAATGCCCAGCAGGGTCCTCTGAAGGGCTCATAGCTCGGCGTCCATTGCTTCAGGCAGATTCCACCCGGAAGACGGGAGGGTCTTTCAAAATTTAGCACCCTAGTGCTGTCTGGGAATGGAAAAGACATTTTGTTTTTCTTTCTAATTTTATTATATTTTTAAACTTTACATAATTGTATTAGTTTTGCCAAATATAAAAATGAATCCGCCACAGGTATACATGTGTTCTCCATCCCGAACCCTCCTCCCTCCTCCTTCCCCATACCATCCCTCTGGGCCATCCCAGTGCACCAGCCCCAAGCATCCAGCATCGTGCATCGAACCTGGACTGGCAACTCGTTTCCTACATGATATTTTACATGTTTCATTGCCATTCTCCCAAATCTTCCCACCCTCTCTCTCTCCCACAGAATCCATAAGACTGTTCTATACATCAGTGTCTCTTTTGCTGTCTCGTACACCGGGTTATTGTTACCATCTTTCTAAATTCCATATATATGTGTTAGTATACTGTATTTATGTTTTTCCTTCTGGCTTACTTCACTCTGTATAATAGGCTCCAGTTTCATCCACCTCATTAGAACTGATTCAAATGTATTCTTTTTAATGGCTGAGTAATACTCCATTGTGTATATGTACCACTGCTTTCTTATCCATTCATCTGCTGATGGACATCTAGGTTGCTTCCATGTCTTGGCTATTATAAACAGTGCTGCAATGAACATTGGGGTACATGTGTCTCTTTCCCTTCTGGTTTCCTCAGTGTGTATGCCCAGCAGTGGGATTGCTGGATCATAAGGCAGTTCTATTTCCAGTTTTTTAAGGAATCTCCACACTGTTCTCCATAGTGGCTGTACTAGTTTGCATTTCCACCAACAGTGTAAGAGGGTTCCCTTTTCTCCACACCCTCTCCATCATTTATTATTTGTAGACTTTTGGATCGCAGCCATTCTGACTGGTATGAAATGGTACCTCATAGTGGTTTTGATTTGCATTTCTCTGATAATGAGTGATGTTGAGCATCTTTTCATGTGTTTGTTAGCCATCTGTATGTCTTCTTTGGAGAAATGTCTTTTTAGTTCTTTGGCCCATTTTTTGATTGGGTCATTTATTTTTCTGGAGTTGAGCTGTAGGAGTTGCTTGTATATTTTTGAGATTAGTTGTTTGTCAGTTGCTTCATTTGCTATTATTTTCTCCCATTCTGAAGGCTGTCTTTTCACCTTGCTTATAGTTTCCTTTGATGTGCAGAAGCTTTTAAGGTTAATTAGGTCCCATTTGTTTATTTTTGCTTTTATTTCCAATATTCTGGGAGGTGGGTCATAGAGGATCCTGCTGTGATGTATGTAGGAGTGTGTTTTGCCTATGTTCTCCTCTAGGAGTTTTATAGTTTCTGGTCTTACGTTTAGATCTTTAATCCATTTTGAGTTTATTTTTGTGTATGGTGTTAGAAAGTGGTCTAGTTTCATTCTTTTACAAGTGGTTGACCAGATTTCCCAGCACCACTTGTTAGAGAGATTGTCTTTAATCCATTGTATATTCTTGCCTCCTTTGTCAAAGATAAGGTGTCCATATGTGCGTGGATTTATCTCTGGGCTTTCTATTTTATTCCATTGATCGATATTTCTGTCTTTGTGCCAGTACCATACTGTCTTGATAACTGTGGCTTTGTAGTAGAGCCTGAAGTCAGGTAGGTTTATTCCTCCAGTTCCATTCTTCTTTCTCAAGATCGCTTTGGCTATTCGAGGTTTTTTGTATTTCCATACAAATTGTGAAATTATTTGTTCTAGCCCTGTGAAGAATACTGTTGGTAGCTTGATAGGGATTGCGTTGAATCTATAAATTGCTTTGGGTAGTATACTCATTTTCACTATATTGATTCTTCCAATCCATGAACATGGTATATTTCTCCATCTATTAGTGTCCTCTTTGATTTCTCTCACCAGTGTTTTATAGTTTTCTATATATAGGTCTTTAGTTTCTTTAGGTAGATATATTCCTAAGTAATTTATTCTTTCCGTTGCAATGGTGAATGGAATTGTTTCCTTAATTTCTCTTTCTGTTTTCTCATTATTAGTGTATAGGAATGCAAGGGATTTCTGTGTGTTGGTTTTATATCCTGCAACTTTACTATAGTCATTGATTAGTTCTAGTAATTTTCTGGTGGAGTCTTCAGGGTTTTCTATGTAGAGGATCATGTCATCTGCAAACAGTGAGAGTTTTACTTCTTTTCCAATTTGGATTCCTTTTACTTCTTTTTCTGCTCTGATTGCTGTGGCCAAAACTTCCAAAACTATGTTGAATAGTAATGGTGAAAGTGGGCACCCTTGTCTTGTTCCTGACTTTAAAGGAAATGCTTTCAATTTTTCACCATTGAGGATAATGTTTGCTGTGGGTTTGTCATATATAGCTTTTATTATGTTGAGGTATGTTCCTTCTATTCCTGCTTTCTGGAGAGTTTTTATCATAAATGGATGTTGAAATTTGTCAAAGGCTTTCTCTGCATCTATTGAGATAATCATATGGTTTTTATTTTTCAATTTGTTAATGTGGTGTATTACATTGATTGATTTGCGGATATTGAAGAATCCTTGCATCCCTGGGATAAAGCCCACTTGATCATGGTGTATGATCTTTTTAATGTGTTGTTGGATTCTGATTGCTAGAATTTTGTTAAGGACTTTTGCATCTATGTTCATCAGTGATATTGGCCTGTAGTTTTCTTTTTTTGTGGGATCTTTGTGAGGTTTTGGTATTAGGGTGATGGTGGCCTCATAGAATGAGTTTGAAAGTTTACCTTCCTCTGCAATTTTCTGGAAGAGTTTGAGCAGGATAGGTGTTAGTTCTTCTCTAAATTTTTGGTAGAATTCAGCTGTGAAGCCGTCTGGACCTGGGCTTTTGTTTGCTGGAAGATTTCTGATTACAGTTTCAATTTCCGTGCTTGTGATGGGTCTGTTAAGATTTTCTATTTCTTCCTGGTCCAGTTTTGGAAAGTTGTACTTTTCTAAGAATTTGTCCATTTCTTCCACGTTGCCCATTTTATTGGCATATAGTTGTTGATAGTAGTCTCTTATGATCCTTTGTATTTCTGTGTTGCCTGTTGTGATCTCTCCATTTTCTTTTCTAATTTTGTTGATTTGATTTTTCTCCCTTTGTTTCTTGATGAGTCTGGCTAATGGTTTGTCAATTTTATTTATCCTTTCAAAGAACCAGCTTTTGGTTTTGTTGATTTTTGCTATGGTCTCTTTTTTTTCTTTTGCATTTATTTCTGCTCTAATTTTTAAGATTTCTTTCCTTCTACTAACCCTGGGGTTCTTCATTTCTTCCTTTTCTAGTTGCTTTAGGTGTAGAGTTAGGTTATTTATTTGACTTTTTTCTTGTTTCTTGAGGTGTGCCTGTATTGCTATGAACTTTCCCCTTAGGACTGCTTTTACCGTGTCCCACAGGTTTTGGGTTGTTGTGTTTTCATTTTCATTCGTTTCTATGCAAATTTTGATTTCTTTTTTGATTTCTTCTGTGATTAGTTGGTTATTCAGCAGCATGTTGTTCAGCCTCCATATGTTGGAATTTTTAATAGTTTTTCTCCTGGAATTGAGATCTAATCTTACTGCATTGTGGTCAGAAAAAATGCTTGGAATGATTGCTATTTTTTTGAATTTACCAAGGCTAGCTTTATGGCCCAGGATGTGATCTATCCTGGAGAAGGTTCCATGTGCGCTTGAGAAAAAGGTGAAATTCATTGTTTGGGGATGAAATGTCCTATAGATATCAATTAGGTCTAACTGGTCTATTGTATCATTTAAAGTTTGTGTTTCCTTGTTAATTTTCTGTTTAGTTGATCTATCCATAGGTGTGAGTGGGGTATTAAAGTCTCCCACTATTATTGTGTTATTGTTAATTTCTCCTTTCATACTTGTTAGCATTTGTCTTACGTACTGTGGTGCTCCTGTGTTGGGTGCATATATATTTATAATCGTTATATCTTCTTCTTGGATTGATCCTTTGATCATTATGTAGTGACCTTCTTTGTCTCTTTTCACAGCCTTTGTTTTAAAGTCTATTTTATCTGATATGAGTATTGCTACTCCTGCTTTCTTTTGGTCCCTATTTGCATGGAAAATCTTTTTCCAGCCCTTCACTTTCAGTCTGTATGTGTCCCCTGTTTTGAGGTGGGTCTCTTGTAGACAACATATGTAGGGGTCTTGTTTTTGTATCCATTCAGCCAGTCTTTGTCTTTTGGTTGGGGCATTCAACCCTTTTACGTTTAAGGTAATTACTGATAAGTATGATCCCGTTGCCATTTACTTTATTGTTTTGGTTTCGAGTTTATACACCATTTTTGTGTTTCCTGTCTAGAGAATATCCTTTAGTATTTGTTGGAGAGCTGGTTTGGTGGTTCCGAATTCTCTCAGCTTTTGCTTGTCTGAAAAGCTTTTGATTTCTCCTTCATACTTGAATGAGATCCTTGCTGGGTACAATAATCTGGGCTGTAGGTTATTTTCTTTCATCATTTTAAGTATGTCTTGCCATTCCCTCCTGGCTTGAAGAGTTTCTATTGAAAGATCAGCTGTTATACTTATGGGAATTCCCTTGTGTGTTATTTGTTGTTTTTCCCTTGCTGCTTTTAATATTTGTTCTTTGTGTTTGATCTTTGTTAATTTGATTAATATGTGTCTTGGGGTGTTTCTCCTTGGGTTTATCCTGTTTGGGACTCTCTGGGTTTCTTGGACTTGGGTGATTATTTCCTTCCCCATTTTAGGGAAGTTTTCCACTATTATCTCCTCAAGTATTTTCTCATGGTCTTTCTTTTTGTCTTCTTCTTCTGGAACCCCTATGATTCGAATGTTGTAGCGTTTAATATTGTCCTGGAGGTCTCTGAGATTGTCCTCATTTCTTTTAATTCGTTTTTCTTTTATCCTCTCTGATTCATTTATTTCTACCATTCTATCTTCTAACTCACTAATCCTGTCTTCTGCCTCTGTTTTTCTACTATTTGTTGCCTCCAGAGTGTTTTTAATTTCATTTATTGCATTATTCATTATATATTGACTCTTTTTTATTTCTTCTAGGTCCTTGTTAAACCTTTCTTGCATCTTCTCAATCCTTGTCTCCAGGCTATTTATCTGTGATTCCATTTTAGTTTCAAGATTTTGGATCAATTTCACTATCATTATTCGGAATTCTTTATCAGGTAGATTCCCTATCTCTTCCTCTTTTGTTTGGTTTGGTGGGCATTTATCCTGTTCCTTTATCTGCTGAGTATTCCTCTGTCTCTTCATCTTGTTTAAATTGCTGAGTTTGGGGTGTCCTTTCTGTATTCTGGCAGTTTGTGGAGTTCTCTTTATTGTGGCATTTCCTCACTGTGTGTGGGTTTGTACAGGTGGCTTGTCAAGGTTTCTTAGTTGGGGAAGCTTGTGTCGGTGTTCTGGTGGGTGGAGCTGGATTTCTTCTCTCTGGAGTGCAATGAAATGTCCAGTAATGAGTTATGAGATGTCTATAGTTTTGGGGTGACTTTGGGCAGCCTGTATCTTGAAGCTGAGGGCTGTGTTCCTTTGTTGCTGGAGAATTTGCTTGGTATGTCTTGCCCTGGAACTTATTGGCCCTTGTGTGGTGCTTGGTTTCAGTGTCTGTATGGAGGCATTTGATGAGCTCCTGTCAATTAATGTTCCTTGGAGTCAGGAGTTCCCTGGAGTCAGGGTTTGGACTTAAGTCTCCTGCTTCCGGTTATCGGTCTTATTTTTACAGTAGTTTCAAAACTTCTCCTTCTATACAGCACCATTGATAAAACATCTACATTAAAATTGAAAAGTTTCTCTACGATGAGGGTCACTCAGAGAGGTTCACAGGGTTACATGGAGAAGAGAAGAGGGAAGAGGGAGTTAGAGGTGACCCAAATGAGATGAGTTGAATCAATAGTGGAGAGAGTGGGCTAGCCAGTAGTCACTTCCTTATGTGCACTCCACAACTGGACCACTCAGAGATGTTCACGGGGTTATACAGAGAAGAGAAGAAGGAGGAAGGTAACAGATGTGGCCAGAAGGATAAAAGGGGGGAATGAAAAGGAGGGAGACAGATCCAGCCAGTAATCAGTTCCCTAAGTGTTCTCCACCATCTGGAACACACAGAAATTCACAGAGTTGGGTAGAGTAGAGAGGGGTTAGGGAGGAGACACAGGCGACCTGGTGGAGAAAAAGGAGAGTCCAAAGGGAGAGAGAGCAGTCAAGCCAGTAATCTCGCTCCCTAGTGAAAAATGGGTCCTGAAGATTGGGTCCTTAAAGGTACAAAATTGTTAACAAATACATAAAAGCAAAAATTAAAAATCTAGAGTAGAGTTTGGGATTTCAAAAATACGATGTTAAAGAAAAGAAGAAGGAAAAGAAAGAGAGAAAAAACGAACAAACAAAAACAAACAAGGTCGCGAAAATTATAAAGAAAGTACAGGTACAAAATTGATAACTAATACCAGAAAGCAAAAATTTTAAATCTAGAGTAGAGTTTGGAATTTCAAAAATACGATGTTGAAGAAAAGAAGAAGGAAAAGAAAGAGAGAAAAAACGAACAAACAAAAACAAACAAGGTCGCGAAAATTATAAACAAAGTACAGGTACAAAATTGGTAACTAATACCAGAAAGCAAAAATTAAAAATCTAGAGTAGAGTTTGGAATTTCAAAAATACAATGTTAAAAAAAAAAAAGAAGAAGAAGAAAAATAAAGAGAGAAAAAAAAAAACAAATACAAACAATGTCACAAAAATTATAAAGAAAATACAGGTACAAAATTGATATCAAATACCAAAAAGCCTAAATTAAAAATCTAGAGTAAAGTTTGGAATTTCAGATATACAATGTTATATAAAAGAAGAAGAGAAAGAAACAGAGAAGAAGAAAAAAAAAAAGTCACAGAAATTATATAATAAAAAACTATAGGTACAAAATTGATAACATATACCAAAAAGTGAAAATTAAAAATCTAGAGTAGAGTTTGGAATTTCAAGAATACAATGTTAAAGAAAAGAAGAAAAAAACAAAAACAAAACAAAAAAAACAAACAAAAAAACAAGGTCAAAAAATTATAAAATATATATATATGAAGTTTGCTGAAGAAGAAAAAAATGGGGTCTTTTTTTTTTTTTTTGCAAAGTAATAGGTTATAAAAGTGAAAATTAAAGGAACAATAGAGGACTTAAAATTTTTTTTTAATTAAAAAAAAAGAAAGAATGATCGTAAAAATAATAAAAATATATCTAGGACTTTTTTTTTTTTTTGTGGGTGTTGTGGGTTCAGTTCATTTTTGGCTAGTTCCTTGATCAGATTTATATTTCTCAAGATCTATAGGCCCCTTCCTATGTAGTCCGTAGTAACCACAGGGTTTTGATCTATTGCCTGTAGCTTCCAAGGCGTTTCCCTCTGTTATATCTTCTTCTGTTTGCTAGTCTCTTCAGTATCTGGTTTCCGCCCTGATACAAAGGGCACGGTGGAGGACACTTTTTTTTTTTTTTTAGGCTTACTTGTTCAGTCGCACTGTGGGGAGGGAGGGAGGGATGCTGCAAACAAATAACACTGGCGTGGGCTCGCAGTGCCTCAGCCACCCTGGGTCTGCCCCCGCTCACGGCGCGTGTAGCCTCCCTGTCCACACTGCTCGGACTCTAGGTTGTTCCACTGGGGACAATCCGAGGCTGGCCCTGGGCTGCATGCACCTCCCAGGTCCAAGCCGCTCAGGTTCAGGCACTCGAGTAGTCCTCAGAGGCGCAGACTCAGTTGGGCCTGCGTTTTGTGCTCTTCCCAGGTCCGAGCAGCTCAGGTGATGAGGTGTTTGGCGAGCACCAATGCTGCGACTTATCGCCTCCCCGCCACTCGGTTATCTGGGTGTAAAACCGGTGCACCTTCTCAGGCAGATGTTGACCGTCCAGACCCCCAAGAAGTTTTAGTTAGCAAAGAAGCCTGCTTACAGTTTGGTATATAATGTCTCTCTGGGGCTGCGATTGCCCCCTTCCGGCTCTGGCTGCCTGTCACCGGAGGGGGAAGATCGGCAGCTGGCTATCTCTGTTCAGTCCTTTGTTCTGTGCGCAGGCCTGGCGGTCTTAGGTTAGGGCTGGCTTTTCGCGTGGTAGATATCCCACAGTCTGGTTTGCTAGCCCAAATTATTTCGCTCAGTAACGCTCAGGGTATTCAGGCCAGATTCTTACTCTCAGCGATGCAGCCCACGCCGTGCCTCCCTGCCCAGCCCCCGCTTGCTAATGGCGGATGCAGTCGTCTGCGCTGCTTCTCCACTGGGGGAGTTACCGTAGGGCTCGCAATCTGCGAGTTTTAATTGTTTATTTATTCTTTCTCCCTGTTATGTTGCCCTCTGTGCTTCCAAAGCTCGGCACAGATTCGGCAGTGAGAAGGTTTCCTGGTGTTTGGAAACTTCTCTCTTTTTAAGATTCCCTTCCCGGGACGGAACTCCGTCCCTCCCTCTTTTGTCTCTTTTTTTTTGTCTTTAATATTTTTTCCTACCTCCTTTCGAAAGAGTTGGGTTGCTTTTCTGGGTGCCTGATGTCCTCTGCCAGCATTCAGAAGTTGTTTTGTGGAATTTACTCGACTTTTAAATGCTCTTTTGATGAATTTGTGGGGGAGAAAGTGTTCTCCCCGTCCTACTCCTCCGCCATCTTGGCTCCTCCCCCTCTGGAAAAGACATTTATATGAAGCCTCGTGGAAGTCCCATGAGGAAATCTGGGGGCTCTCACCATCTGACTGGGATCCCCTTCTTTCCCAGCTAAACACCAATAGCAAACGTACCCCTCGTATCCCTCATTCTCTGTTCTGATGTAAGATGTCACTGTTGCTGATGAATCTGGTTCGAGAAGATCCCACGTGTGGGAGCAACTAAGCCCCTGAGACACCACCATAAGCCTGTGCCCCGGAGCCTGGGATCCACAGTGAGAAGCCCCTGCAATGAGAAACATGTGCCCTGCAACTGGAGATCAGCCTGTGCTCTCCAGAACTAGAGAAAGGCCTGTGCAGCCATGAAGAGATCCTCAAAGCCAACTTCCTTATTTCACAGAAGAGGAAATTGTGGCCAAATAAGGTCAAAATCATGTCTAGGGGTTATCCTCTGGTAAATGTCTTTTATGCTGCAAACTATTTCTCAGTTATGACAATGCAAAAATTAACTTGTTTTTATCCATTTCCCCTGTTTTCCTGTTTCTTTTATCCCTTCTTTCTCCTGTCAAAGATCAACTTCCTCAATCTCCAAAAATGAAACAAGGTTTTTCAAAAACAGTTTTTAAAGACAGTTGCTGTGTTTTAAATAGATGCTTCCACCTTTTTTTCTTTAAGTGTAATTTCTTCTGTAAAAACCTTTGATTTTTCTTCCAGGGCTTGATGAAGAATTTCAACTCATGCATGAAGCACAAGTTGTAGTTTCAGCCAAGATGTCCTTGGGTGGTCAGAAATGACTGTGTCTAGTGAAGAAATGGAGGGAATTCTAATGACAACACCAACACCCAGTGCTTCTGCCACCCTGGGATTAAGTCTACCACTCTTGCAGGGTCAAAATGGAGATGACTGAGTTCATGTCAAGATTTCTGTTTGAAAAGTTAGAGTGAGATAAAAATCCACATTGGGTCTAGTAATGTGGGCCAATTCTGATTATGGGCTCTGAGTGAAATCTCTGGAGGATGTATGGGCTGTGAGAAAATTGTTCAAGGCAAGCTGGTTGCTACTTCAAAGGAGAGAAAATAGAAATGGAGGGAAGAAGGGAGGGAGAGAGAGCAGTCACAGAATATCATAAAGTTCTTCTTCAGTTTTGGAGCCATAAAAGGCCCCAGTCTGCTCCCCACGTGCTCCTCCAGCAGAGCAGGCCAGGGAGCATGTGGCCCTGGGTTAGCACATCTCTTCTCTGTCAGGTCCTGGCAGCTCTGTTCCCACCCGGCTCTGCTCTGAGGAGCTTACTGACTCCACTCTGACAGGACAGGCCTCACTCTGAGCCCTCATTATCTCCCTAGAGAAACAGAATGAGGTCCTTGAGTCATGAACGAGTTGGGAGTCCTGTTACCCGTCGACCTTGTTTCACCTACAAGACTCCGAGGTCTTGAAAACCCAAGACTGAGACTCCTCAGCATTGAGCCCTTAGGTGTGAACCAGACGGAGAATAACTCGAGCCAGGAAACAGGAAGCACCTTTTACAGAACCATAGGAACGTGGGGTTTTTCTCCTTCGTCTGTGCCCAGACTTCTCACATTCGAGCCTGGGGTCCCACGCCTTCCACGCTGGACCCTGAGTGGGCTCACTCATGGCTCCTGAATCAGGGGTTCAGGAACCCGGAATCCCGGCCTGCCCGCCTCTGCACACACTCCAGTCTCGGGGTCATGCTTCCAGTGAGAACAAGAAGGGGGCCTTCAAGCCCCTGACACTCTGCCTCCGGTCGGTTTGGGGGAGGCACCACCCCACGTGTGCACAGGGCGGCTTTGGGTCTTGGGCCGCGGTCAGCTGCCATGAGCGTCCGTTGCCCCCGGAAGTGTATCGGGCGTCGGGTGGCACCACCCCGGCTTTTAGCAGAGTGCCCCAGGACCTCTCAGTGCAGAGCGCCCCAGGACCCTCCTGGGATCCTCCCTGCAGCCTCCGGAGGGCGACTTCGAGCACCTGTTCCCTCCGCGGGGAGCAGGACCACACGGAGGTCAGGTGGACTGAGCCCCAGGTGGATGCAGAGCCGGCCCCGCCACCACGCGTGTCCCGTCCCGCAGCCCCCTCGCTCCCTCAGAAGCAGCCTCAGACACCTCTGGGATGTTGTGTGGAAAGATGACGCTGGACTGAGTCTTTGGACCCGGACTCTGGTCTCGGCTCCGCCTTTGACTACAGGTCATGTCCCAACGGTGCCTGCGCACCCTCGTCGGCGAGATGCCAGAGCTGGGTGAGCTGACCCCCAGGGCCCCTTGGTTCTGAGGCACGTGGCTCCAGGCGCTCTGGAGAGGCGCGTGGGCCAGACGCAGAGTGGGCACAGCGGAAGGACGTCCGCTCGCCTGTTCCTTGGGCTCCTGCCTGAGGTCCCCCAAGCCAAGACCCGTCTGCCTGGGCCCTCGGCTTCCCTCACTCACCTCCTCTCCCTCCTGTGGGCAGCAGGGCCTGAGGAGACTCTCCTTCGTCCTCCAGGGCCTGTTCCTGGAGGTGCCCTGACGCCCGCTGTGTTCCCATCACCGGGCCCTAGTGAACCAGAGAAATCACTGAGTGGGCACCTGCAGACCCGCGGCGCCTCTTGGCAGGGACCCAAGGGCCAGCGCCGGGCACCGGGGCCTCTGTTCCCAGGCCTGGCTCATCGGCAGAGACTAGAGGGGACGCGAGGCTGCAAAATGCGGGGGGCTCGTCACTGCCCATCCCACTCAGCAAGCTCAAGGAGCCAGTCATCGCCGACCCCCGAGAGCTGAGCTGCTGGGCGAGTGGAGGGTGTGGGAGGGTCCGAGCGCTGCTGCAGCGCCAGGAACACTAAGGAAGGGAGGAGATAGAAGGAGGAGAACAGCTCTTTGTGACACCGTGGCATGGCCTTAGGGCTCAGATGGTCAGATACCCCTGCAGAAAGGAGGAAATCAAGAGGAAATAGGGCGGCATGTCAGCAAGAAAAAGAGAGAAAACCTGTCTGGGGAGACAATGTAGTAAATCATACCTAGACGTGCGCTTGAACCATCACATCAGCTGGAAAGTAGGGGGCAGGGGCGGGGAAGCAACGAACTCAGCTCAGAAAAAGTGAAGAGTCTTGAGGTGCTTCATCAGGTGCATTTGAAATAGGGAGACAAAAAAATGGTTTAGGTTGAAAATGACAAAAATACTTTGGCAATAAAAAGTGTCCATAAAAGGAAATAGCACAACATTGCTTAATGTCACATTTTTAATCTTCTTTTATTTTCTGATTTCTCTTCTGATTATTATTCAGAACTCTAGACATTTCCTCCATGAAAGAGTGTCATTACTGAGTCTTAGGATTAACTGAGAAAACACCAATTTTAGAGTCAGGAAACCAGGGCTGTGGCTCCAGAGATGCCACTTGCCTCTGGACCCCTGGGAAATAAGTAGCCTCTCTTTTCTGGACCTTAGTTTTCTCATCTGGAAAATGCAATGATCACTTAGGTCCCTCCAACTCTGAGATGCTACAGCATCTGAGCCCATGGCTCCCACCTGCTGACACTAGGCTCTGAAGAATGGTTTCTTAGCAAAAAGATACTTCCTGCACTAAGTAAAAGCCAAATTATCTGCCTCTGGGGAAAATATGTTTGTCCCTCCTGCTTAATAAAAGGAAGTAAGTTACTCAGAATGTAGGCTTATCTTCCTGCTTCATGTTACACGAGTATAGTAATCTAACATCCTTGAAGTTGCTGGGCAAAGCACCCAAGTGAGAGAAATTACACCAAGATAGGAAACAGTCAGATGGGTCCCTTTGGGCATCACCTGGTTCTAAGTTTCTAGTACTCTCCTGGCCCCCTTTCCAGGCACAGGGCAGCTTGGCTCAGCACCATTCTTCCTGAGACCCATTTCCTCTGCTCCCACGATTTCCAGTTCCTAGGCAGAATCAGGTACAAAATGAACAAAATGTGGACCCAGAATGCCAGGGGCTTTCAGCTGGATCAAACAGATCCACACTGTAACAGTTCATCACTATTTACTGCAATGAGGAGGAGGGGTCTTAAAGGAAGGAAGGGCTGTTCCTGTTCCTATGGTGTGGGGGTGGGAGCAGGGGGAGAGGTTGGTAAAACTTTACTGTGAGGTCAGTTTTTGATTTATGGTCTAAGGGATGAGTCAGTATTTATGAGGCAGACACACACACAGTGGTGAAGCCAGTCCTGGAAAAAGGAAGATCACAGGCAAAGATAGAAAGGTGTAGATTGCAATGTGAATTTGGGAAGTCATGTGTCCTTTGGCTAAAGAAAAAGGAAACACTGTAGGATATGTAGACTCAGGTTTGGATATTTGAATTTGTCTTGTAAGCAAAGAGAAGAAACTGAAGGACTTTAAATGAGAAAATAACACTGTCAAGTTTGTAATCTGGAAAAAACTCGGTAGCTATATATAGACTGGATTCAGGAAGTGAAGGTAAAGGACTGTTATAAACCCATAATATATAAAACAGCTAGCTATTGGGAAGCTGCTGTATAGCACAGGAAGCTCAGCTTCAGGAAGGAGAAGAGATGTGCTGACTTGACCATCACATGAGGGAACCACACTGGTAGGAAGCAGTCTGCTTAGGAGGCAGCAGTTGTGAATCTGGTTCTGAGAATGGGGATGGTCCATTTGTGTTATTCTCATTGGTTACCCATTGAAAGAAGGTATTCATAGTAACAATCATTCATCATAGGAAGAAATCCCTGTAGCCTGGAACCCAATTCTGTCTATCCCCCTACAAAACCTCTTTAAAGTAGATTGTACAGGGACAGCCCTGGTGGTCCAGTGGTTAAGACTCTGAGCTCCCAATGCTGGGGCACAGGTACAATCCCTGGTCAGGGAATTAGATCCCACATGCCACAACTAAGAGTTCACGTGTCGCAACTAAAGATTGTGCATGCAACAGCTAAGAGCCGGCACAAATTAAAAAACAAACAAACAAAAAAATAGAATCAGTATAAAGCAAGCAGTTAAATACAATAAATTAAAAAAATAGCACAGGAATATTTCACCTGGACAAAGAGGAGTCATCATCAAACAGAAACCATTCAGAATCTCTCCAAAGATGGTAAAATAAAAAGGAGATGGTGGGGACCTTGGAAGAGGGGCAGGGAGAAGAGACAGGAAAGTGTGCAGGGAGCTTGGAGAGAATCACATGCCACTCGTGGGCTCAGACGTAGACACACCTGGAGGCCACAATTGCGCAAATTCACTTCTGGTTACTTTGATTTCTTTGAAAACCTGGCATAACCTCTCTCAGCTGAGAGTGGGCATGGGGAGATGACAGGAGCTTTGGAGGAGAAGGTGCCACGTGAAGCAGTCGTGGGGAGTGAAGGCAAGCAGAGGGGAAGGAGACGTCCAAGCAGGACCAGTGGGAGACAGGACCCGCTGTGCATGAGGCGTCCTGAAAACAAGCTGAAACCTGGGGCGTTTGAACGGGCTTAGCAGCATCACGTCAAGGATTCTAGGTTCTTCAATTACAAAGGATTGAGCCAGAAAGACAGGAGGTGGAAGTCGAGAGTGGTTGCTTAAAACTGAGATTACAGAGGGTTCGCAGGTCCTGGCTGAGAGGGTTTTGTTTGTGTGTTTTCCCTTCTTGACACTAACTGTGTGTCCAGGGCTTCAGCTCAGTTCTGACACTAACCACCCCAGAAGGAGGGGCAGCCTCACAGGTATGATCCCAGTTCTACAAGACTGTCCCCAACCCTTGGGTCCCCATCCTCCACACACTTCTGCCCAACTTGGCTACAAACTAAGGAATCCCAGTACCTCCCCCTTCAAGTTGTATGATTTGCTAGACTGACTCACAGAACTCCAGAAAACGCCAGAGGACAGGCCAGGCCACGGCCCCCTCCCCAGGCTCCTTTGTTTTAGAAACCTTGGTTGATTTCTGTAACTGACCATTTGGGTCACTTGTTTGTTGGTTTCTCTTCCTACACTTTAAATTCTCCATCATATGTTTAAAATTCACCAATAGAGCATCCTTGAATGGAGAAGGCACTGGCAACTCACTGTAGTATTCTTGCCTGGAAAGTCCCAGGGATGGGGGAGCCTTCTCTGGGGGTCGCACAGAGTCAGACATGATTGATGCGACTTAGCAGCAGCAGCAGCAGCATCCTTGAAAACTCAGACCTCCAACCCTATACCTGAACAAAAGTAAAAGCCTAGGCCCCCCATGCATTCTCTCCCTACCTGACACCATGGTAGGGAGAGTGTGCTGTGTAAGTTTTAGGTCTCCTAAGCAAAAAGCCTCTATTTTTTTTCTTTTCTTCAAAGCTTCCTGAGTGCATCAGACCCACAGGGGGCAGTCTGACCACAACACTGGTGATTCACAGGCTGAGAATAGCAGAAAATAATGCAGGACACCCTGGGCTCCCTTTGCCACCCCAGTGGTGCCTCCAGCTCCCTGTTGCAGAGGCCACATGCATAATCTGAGCCCAGTAAATGACCAAGCCCTCCTTGGTTCTCAGTGTTCGCTCCACAGTCACTGAGGCAACAGACTTTATGGAGTACCTGTCAGGAGCCAAACACAGACAACTTTGTGGTCCCTTCCCCCTCCCAGAGGTCACTGTTGTTGTTCTTGTTATTGTTCAGTTGCTTTCCCAGTCATGTCTAACTGTGTGACCCCACGGATTGCAGCACTCCAGGTTGCTCTGTCCTTCACTATCTCCTGGGGTTTGCTCAAATTCGTGTCCATGAGACTGTGATGCCATCCAACCATCTCATCCTCTGCCACCTCCTTCTCGTGCCCTCAATCTATCCAAGAATCACGGTGTTTTCCAATGAGTTGGCTCTTTGCATCAGGTGGCCAAAGCATCGAGGCTTCAGTATTAGGCTTCCAATGAATATTCTAGGTTGATTTCCCTTAGGAATGACTGGTTTGATCTCCTTGTAGTCCAAGGGACTAACACCCACCATTCAGTGAAGATGAGGGTAAATGTTTTTTAAAGGTAAACTACAATGAAAAGCCATGTGAGTTGAGAACTACTGGCATTAAACTATGTGAGCTTATCAGAACTACTGGAATAAAAAGCCGGAGGTCCTTGCACTGCTTAGAACGTGTCCTGACCCCACCAGCCAGATTCCACAGATTTCTGCAGGCAGGATGAGCAGGATAGGGTCGGAGAGGAGGAGGGGAGGGGGTCAAGGTCACTTGGGGCTGGATGGGGCCATCCCATAGTTTGACAGGGATGCGGGTTCCAGCTGGACACTCAGGATCTGTGTTGCTCAATCTATGCAAGCTCTGCTTCAGTTGAAGATTGGCAAAGACAAAATGCAGGGTTTGTAATAAAAAGAGCCCTTTAGGTCTCATTTTAGAATGGATAAATGGGCCGGACAGGAGGGACGGAGGACCACTCCCATGTGTCCTCTCATCTCTAAGGGACCACAAATGCTGTCCATCTCAAAGCTTCTAATGTCTGGAAACCCACACTGTAATGAAAAGGGGTGACAAGACAGAGAAGAGCGAACCTGAGAACCTCCCTGTGGTGCCTCATCTCACGTACGGACGCGGCTGGGCCTTGCTGCCCGGATGTTTGGCCAAACATCATTCTGGGTGTTCCTGTGAGGATGTTTGGAAATGAGACCTACATTTGAATCAGTGGACTTTGGTAAAGCAGGTTATTATTACCCCTGAGTGACATGGGTGGGCCTCATCCAATCAGTTGAAGGCCTTAACAAAGACTGATTTCCCCCAAAGGGAAGGAATTCTGCCAGCAGCCAGCCTTCAGATTTTAACTCCAGCATCAGCTCCTCCCTGAGTCCTGCTGGTCTACCACACTGGCACTGGATCTGTTTGTTTGTTTGGGGACTTACTTTCGTAATGGTGTGAGATGATTCCTTAAAGAAATGGGTTATTTCTGTGGAGAACCCTGACTGGCTCACAACCAGATCTGGACAAGTGAAGAGGAAAAAGATGGGAGGCACCCCCTGAAAGCCCCACAGGGATGGGCTGTGGGTGTCTACACTCTGAAGTAACTTTTCCTGGGTTGCAGAACCTTTTGAGAACACCCCGCCGCCCCCCCCTTCCCCCCCACACACACAGACACAAGAAAGTCTTGAAAAATTTCAAAGTTTCTTCACCAAAACGTGGCCACAGACTGCAGCTGAGGTTGCATTAGCATGATGTGGACCACTTGTTTTTGCAACCCTGCAATAACTGACACACAGAGACACAGCTGGTGAGAGAAATGAACAGAAGCTAAGAAACACAGAGCAAGAAGGGCGGCCCCAAATGCCAGGGCCGGGAAGCCGGGAGTGGGGGTTGAGGGTGGGCAGAGACCGGGGAGTCCGGGGAAGCTCAGGAGGCAGCCACTCCTGGGGAGCGCAGGGCTCAGGGAAGAGCTTCCGCAGAGACCCTGGGTGATGATGGCGGGTTTCTGGGAAGCCCTGCTGACCAGCAGCCACGTGGTTTCCATTGCTTCCTTCGTCCCATGGTCCATCAGAAGAGACCTCCACCCCCAAGCCCCTCTGAGCAGAGTGGACAGAGCTCCTGTTTCTAAGGTCTTACCTCCTGCCTGAAGATGCTGGGTAAAGTAAATGAGGTGGGACAGGTAGCTCACTGGAACCACTGTCTACACAAGCTTGGAGCTGGGTTACCTCTCCCTTAGCAGTCTCCCCTCCACAAGATGAGACAGGCTGAAGATATAGAAAGAGGGTGAGAAAGAGGAGGGGAGGGAAAGGGAGGGAAGCAAAAGGAGCCAGAGCGACAGAAACCTGCTCATAGAACCTGCATCACTGCCCCTGAAACATGCAGGAAAATAACAGGAAAGCTCAAAGGGACTGGGATCTTCAGCAGGAACTAAAGCAATGGGTATCATTCCGGAACATGCAGCTTCAGGAGAGAACAGGAATCTTGACAAGGTGAGGGGAGTTGTTTACCTGAGTATATTCAGGGTTACAATATTATCTCAGGAAGAAAGGGCACACCCTCAAAGACAGGAGCTTGGACCCCACAATTCAGCAATTAAAAAAATAAAATGGAGTGTGATGGGACTGTATACTGCACTCCTACAGTACACAACTAAGGAACCAGGCAAAACCCGTGAAACTACTGATTCAGACTCTGGCACAAGCAGTCCAGGACCCTAATTGAGTAGAGAAGAAAACAAGTGAGGTGAGGGACATCCCTGGTGGTCTGGTGGCTGGGATTCTGTGCTCCCAATGCAGGAGGCCTGGGTGCACCCCTGGTCAGGGAACTAGATCCCACATGCCGCAACTAAGATCCTGCCTGCCATGATTAAGGTCCAAGGCAGCCAAATTAATGAATTAGCTAATAAATGTTATGTGCTTAACCATTTGTAAAAAAAGAAAAAAAGTGAAATGAGACTTATGACATCTCCAGCCTCTACAGATTTCCAGGCCTAAAGCTCTGGCAACAAGAACCCAAACAGACCAACAATTCTTCTGAGTTGAAGAGAGTGGGGTCAAAGTTTAGAGGGTGCAGGCATCTTCACTTCTGGACAGAAAACCAGCAATGGGTATCAGGATCAGGGGTGTGTGCCTGTGTGCTAAGTCACTGCATTGTGCCCGACTCTGCTACCGTGTGGACTGTGGAGGCGCTGACCCTTTTTGGACTGTAGCTTGCCTGTGTAGCCCGCCTAAAAACTCTGTGCTTTTCATTCAATTCTAAAACTGCTCTGAAAAATGAAGTCTATGATACTAGATGGAATTTTGGTTCAGCTTGATGGGATTAAGTGTGATGATAAGATTCTAGACACTATCTTAAGGAGACAGATGGTCATTTGAGTAAAAAAACAAAACAAAACAACAACAACAAAAAAAAACAAGAATCAGATATAAACTAACTATAAAAAACCCACTTGAGACATCAAATATAAAGGCAAGTGGATTTAAAATGAAAGGATGGAAACAGATCTGCTGTGGTCATTGTTTAGACCCTCAGTCATGTCCAACACTCTTGAGACCCCCATGGAATCATCCAGTCAAGATTACTACAGTTTGTTGCCATGCCCTCCTCCAGGGAATCTCCCTGACCCAAGGATCAAAACCATGTCTCTGCATCTCCTGCATCTCAAGCAGATTCTTTGCTGTTGAGCTGACAGATATGTTATGGAAACATTAATTTAAAGAAAACATGGTAGGCTGTATTGGTTAATTGACAGGCTTCCTGGTGGCTCAGATGGTAAAGAATCTACCTCCAGTGCGGGAGACCTGGTTTGATCCCTGGTTTGGGAAGATGCCCTGGAGGAGGCATCAATACAACCCACTCCAGTATTCTTGCCTGGAGAATCCCCATGGACAGAGGAGCCAGGAAGGCAACAGTCTATGGAGTCACAAAGGGTCAGACATGCCTGAGTGACTAAGCACAGCACAATCAAGTAACTTTTAGGACAAGGACCAGATATAGAGAGGGGTATTTATCCTAATGAAAAAATGTTTAATTCATCAAGAATACATATGAATACTGAATTGGAATGTACTTAGCAAAGGAATTTTAAAATTCTTAGAGAAAACTTATAGGAATCATTGGAGAGACAGACAAATTAGCAGTTACAATTGGAATTTCCCTGACAACCCAGTGGTTAAGATTCCAAGTTTTCAATGCATGGGGCACAGGTTCCATCAATGGTTGAGCAAGTAAGATCTCTTATACCCTACACAAAACTCAACGCAAGATAGATTAAAGATTTACAAAACCCACAAAACTAAAAGAAAGCACAGGAGAACAGTTCTTTGGCATGGATCTCCACAAGGATGGTTTTGAGCTTGACACCAAAAGCACAAGCCACAAAAACAAAGCCAAATGGTAGGATCCATCAAACTGAAAAGCTTCTGCACAGCAAAGAAAACAATGAACAAACTGAAAAGATGATGCTCTTTTAACGCTCCAGTGATCTCTGAGGCTGGAGGAGATGGCAGCAGTGTTGTGGGAAAGAGAGTGGGTTGAGAGAGGATGGTCGCATCCCAGGTCACGTCCGAGTCCCTGGGATGGCCGCTGAATGTGGGGACTTGGCTTCGCACAGGCAGGGACTCAAGAGCGAGTATCGGTGAAGGAAGGTCAATCCAGGGAGGAAACATGCTACACGGAGAGTGTGGGCCATCTTGGAAGGCAAGCCCAGCATCAGGATATGGGGCTGTAGGTGTTTATAGGGGTGGGTCATTTCATAGGCTGATGAGTGGGAGGAGTATTCCAGCTATTTTGTGGAAAGGGTGGGGATTTCCAGGAATTGGGTCAGCACCTCCATTTTAATGTTTATGGTCAGCTTTGGAATTGTCACAGCGCCTCTGGGTGTGTCACCAGCTGCTGTGTTACAAAGGGATTTAAAAAAGTATATTTACTTCAGGTCTTAGTTGCGGTATGCAGGATATTCATCTCAGCACACTGGCTTAGTTGCCTCACGGCATTTGGAGAAGGAAATGGCAACCTACTACAGTATTCTTGCCTGGAAAATTCCATGGACAGAGGAGCATGGTGGTTCAAGGTCCATGGGGTCGCCAAGAGTCAGACACAACTCAGTGACTTCACATTCTTTCTTTCATGTGGAATCCTAGTGCTCAAGCGAAAGACTGAATCCACATCCCCTGTGCTGCAAGGCAGATTCTTAACCACTGGACCACCAGGGAAGTCCCTGTCATTCTTTTAAAGGTTGTGCCCCACCCAATCCCAGTCTCATTAGCACCAGATAGCTGGCATTTGACAGCACTATTCGAGCTTTCGAGTTATAGGAGACTGTTCTGGTAAAGCTCTCAGGACACTGTGATGACTGCAGGAGGCAGGCAGGAACATTGGAAGAGAGGTCGATTTTGCTCCAAGTTACATCACTGCCACTTAGTAGACTCTGGCCTTGGACACAACTTTTTGTTAGATTTGCAGCCAATTTTAATTGACTGTTTAAGTCAGTTTTGCCTGTGGCCTCAGACATGGCTTTCTAGTCCTCAGGACCATCTTGTATAAACCTTGGGGCATACCTACCTGGCAGGTTTGTTTAGGGGAATTCAAAGAGATAATATGAATAAAAGTGGCCAGCTACTGAGTAAGGCTCATTGCAAAATATAATTGTGGGACAAGTTCAAAGAAGAAACTAGTAAAAGTGTCAGCGGTGGAGCACAGCATTAGACCCAGCCCTGGTCCCCTTCTGAGGGCAGGTCCCCATGTGACTGTCAGAATCCATGGCACCCACCCTTTCCATAGGATAAGGGAACTTGGGACAACGGCCTCTGCCCATTAACACCCACGGCTCCGTGCTGAGAACACCTGTTTGTAGAGTAGTAGATGTAAAGGGCTTTGCTCTTGAAAACGTTATCTGTAGGACTGGGCCACCCCTTCTTACCTGAGGAACTGAGGCGCTTTGCTGGAAAGAGCCTGCCTTAATTTCCTACTCACAGGTTAAGGTTTTGGGACAGAGCATTTATCTTCCCTTTAAAGAACGAAACCATGAGTTACCTCTCAGCCCAGGCATGAAGCAACCACGATCAACATGGCCTTGTTTGGCTTTGAACCTGGGAAAATTAACAATTCATGTAGACTTGACCTAAAATTAACCCTTCCCTCTATCCTATATGAACTCATCTCTGGTTTCTGGTGAGCCACCCCATGCTTTCTTGGGTGTGTGACCTCCTTGCTGAGGCAACAGGACCCTTCCCTGATGGACAGAGATGTCCCTGGGTGCTATCTCCAGGATTAACATAGCTGCAATGGAGTCATCTTTAGACCTTGCCAAGGAAAAATAAGCCATTGCAACTGTGCAATTCCTGACAAGGGCCGTTTTCCAACTGGTGAGGAACCATGGCAAGAAACTCCCTTGAAACTCACCATGGCACCCTGACCCCTTTTGGAAACACTCTTCTATGAAAAGTTATGCCTGGTCTTGCAAATAAAACTGCATCATCAGCTTCCTTAAAAGCAAAAAAAAAAAAAAAATCTGCTGTGCTGCAAACCATAGATCACTAAAACACACCAATTTTTGTTTTGTTTATTTATTTAGGCTGTACTAGTTTGTAGAAAATCCTGAAAGAGATGGGAAAACCCAACTACATGACCTGCCTCTTGAGAAACCTATATGTAGATAAGGAAGCAACAGTTAGAACTGGACATGGAACAACAGACTGGTTCCAAATAGGAAAAGGAGTACGTCAAGGCTGTATATTGTCACCCTGCTCATTTAACTTATATGCAGAGTACGTCATGAGAAATGCTGGGCTGGAAGAAGCACAAGCTGGAATCAAGATTGCCAGGAGAAATATCAATAACCTCAGATATGCAGATGACACCACCCTTATGGCAGAAAGTGAAGAGGAACTAAAAAGCCTCTTGATGAAGGTGAAAGAGGAGAGTGAAAAAGTTGGCTTAAAGCTCAACATTCAGAAAACTAAGATCATGGCATCTGGTTCCATCACTTCGTGGAAATAAATGGGGAAACAGTGGAAACAGTATCAGACTTTATTTTTTTTTGGCTCCCAAATCACTGCAGATGGTGGCTGCAGCCATGAAATTAAAAGACGCTTACTCCTTGGAAGGAAAGTTATGACCAACCTAGATAGCATATTCAAAACAGAGACATTACTTTGCCAACAAAGGTCCGTCTAGTCAAGGCTATGGTTTTCCAGTGGTCATGTATGGATGTGAGAGTTGGACTGTGAAGAAGGCTGAGTGCCGAAGAATTGGTGCTTTTGGACTGTGGTGTTGGAGAAGACTCTTGAGAGTCCCTTGGACTGTAAGGAGATCCACCAGTCCATCCCAAAGGAGATCAGTCCTGTGTTTTCATTGGAAGGACTGATGCTGAAGCTGAAGCTCAAATACTTTGGCCACCTCATGCAAAGAGCTGACTCATTGGAATAGACCTTGATGATGGGAGGGATTGGGGGCAGGAGGAGAAGGGGATGACAAAGGATGAGATGGTGAATGGCATCACCGACTCGATGGACATGACTTTGAGTGAACTCTGGGAGTTAGTGATGGACAAGGAGGGCTGGCATGCTGAGATTCATGGGCTCACAAAAAGTCAGACAGGACTGAGTGCTTGAACTGAAGTGAACTGAACTTCCTCTTTAACTAAAACAATGAAACTTTTAATGCCTTATCCCAAATATATTCCTCATAGCAATATTTATGGGGTAGGCCATTTTACAAGATGGGATGAAGAAATGAAGTAATTTGTTCAAAGGAGTGCAGATTGAATGTAGGGAGCAGTTTAACTCAAGCCCAAGTGGGTTTGACTCCAAAGACCTTGTTTTATTAAATACTCAACAATCCATGAAAACTAATGTACTTGCTGAATTACATAAAATCAACCAATCCTTTAGCTCAAGTGTGATCTGTGCATCACTCGGGACATACTTCTCCTACAAGGTTACGTCTTGCTCACCTGCAATCCAAGCTAAACTGTGTGTCCTGCATTTTCCCTGTAGCCCTCCTCAGTTTACAGCATGCTCCAGGCTGTGCTGTGGTGACAGCACCTCCAGATTAGCATCTTCGAAGAGCCAAAGGTAATTCTTGCTCAAATGATGCCAACCCAGGAAGTCCCGCATGCTCTGATCAGACCCCCTACCCCTGAGGAGCAGCCACCACCATGGGTGCTGCTGGTCCTGTGTCTGAGCAAAGTGCTCTCAGGACTCTCGTGCTGGCAATTAAGGGCCCCCACCCTGAAGGGATATGTCAGTTCCTCTCAGAATTCATTAACCAAGCAGGTCCAGTTGTTTAGTCACTGGGTTGTGGTCGACTCTTTGTGACCCCATGGACTGTCTCCCACCAGGCTCCTCTGTCCATGGGATACTCCAGGCAAGGATACCGGAGTGTGTTGCCATTCCCTTCTCCAAGGACTGTTTCTGATCCAGGGACCAAATCTGCATCTCCTTGTCTCCTCAATTGGTGGGCCGATTCTTTACCAGCTTAGCCATCAGGGAAGCCTGAGGGAAGCCCCATGCTGCTTCTGCTGCTAAGTTGCTTCAGTCGTGTCCTACTCTGTGCGACCCCATAGACGGAAGCCCACCAGGACCCCCTGTCCCTGGGATTCTCCAGGCAAGAGCACTGGAGTGGGTTGCCATTTCTTCTCCAATGCATGAAAGTGAAAAGTGAAAGTGAATTCGCTCAGTCATGTCCGACTCTTAGCGACCCCATGGACTACAGCCTACCAGGCTCCTCCATCCATGGGATTTTCCAGGCAAGAGTACTGGAGTGGGGTGCCACTGCCTTCTCCGGAGAGAAGCCCCATAGACGCTGTTTAAATCAATGACCATGATCACCTTCCTAGAGAACAATCCAGAGGTCAGGAAGCAACAGTTAGAACTGGACATGGAACAACAGGCTGGTTCCAAATAGGAAAAGGAGTTCAAGGCTGTATATTGTCACCCTGTTTATTTAACTTATATGCAGAGTACATCATGAGAAACGCTGGACTGGAAGAAACACAAGCTGGAATCAAGATTGCCGGGAGAAATATCAATAACCTCACATATGTAGATGACACCACCCTTATGGCAGAAAGTGAAGAGGAACTAAAAAGCTTCTTGATGAAAGTGAAAGTGGAGAGTGAAAAAGTTGGCTTAAAGCTCAACATTCAGAAAATGAAGATCATGGCATCTGGTTCCACCACTTCATGGGAAATAGATGGGGAAACAGTGGAAACAGTGTCAGACTTTATTATTCTGGGCTCCAAAATCACTACAAATGGTGACTGTAGCCATGAAATTAAAAGACTCTTACTCCTTGGAAGGAAAGTTATGACCAACCTATATAACCTATTCAAAAGCAGACACATTACTTTGCGAACAAAGGTCCGGCTAGTCCAAGTTATGGTTTTTCCTGTGGTCATGCATGGATGTGAGAGTTGGACTGTGAAGAAGGCTGAGTGCCGAAGAATTGGTGATTTAGAACTGTGGTGTTGGAGAAGATGCTTGGGAGTCCCTTGGACTGCAAGGAGATCCAACCAGTCCATCCTGAAGGAGACCAGTCCTGGGTGTTCTTTGGAAGGAATGATGATAAAGCTGAAAATCCAGTACTTTGGCCACCTCATGTGAAGAGTTGACTTACTGGAAAAGACTCTGATGCTGGGAGGGATTGGGGGCAGGAGGAGAAGGGGATGACAGAGGATGAGATGGCTGGATGGCATCACTGACTCGATGGGCGTGAGTCTGGGTGAACTCTGGGAGTTGGTGATGGATAGGGAGGCCTGGCGTGTTGTGATTCATGGGGTCGCAAAAAGTCAGACATGACTGAGCGACTGATCTAATCTGATCTCAGTACTTACTATAATTTTAAAAAAATGTGGGAAAACATTCTAAGCTTGGAAGTCACACCAAACCAAGGAGAGTGCCAGTTGTGTCCCTGTGGACTGTACTTTGGAGTTCATTGCGTATAATATGAATTCTGGTAGCTTTAGTTATACATGTCTTATTTATTTGTTTCTTTTTCACCTCCCCTTTCTTTATAGGAGAAAGAAAAATGAAAAACCTTGAACGTGAGAAAATGGGTGGTGCCTGCAAGTATCAGAACACCCACGATTGCATCATCCTGCCTGGAGAATGCAAGAGTTGGAAGAAACACTGCTGCAGAGTGTAATTTCAGCATCGGAGCACCCTCAGCAACACAAGACACTCCCCACAGCTGAGTCCTGTTTACAAAGAGACACTGCTCATTCGGGTCCTGTGGGGTCTTTCTAACTGCATGAGGTCATGAACTGGATGGGAAGATTTCAGTTGGAAGTCTGGTCACACTACTCATTAGCTGATTAACTCTGGACAGGCCTTGCCTTTCCTAGGTCCCAGCCTCTGCTTCTGTGACTGTTGAAATGGATGTTCTCCACAACCTCATTTGTTGGTGGTGGGGTTTACTTGCTAAATCATGTCTGATTCTTCTGTGACCCCATGGACTCAGTCTGTGCTATTTTCCAGGCAAGGATACTGGAGTGGGCTGTCCTTTCCTTTTCAGATCTTTCTGACCCAGGGATCAAGCCCACATCTCCTGTGTCTCCTGCGTTGGCAGGCAGAGTATTTAGCACTGAGCCTCAGGAAAGACAACCGTTTCATATATGTCTACAAATGTATGGACTGGGAGAAAGAGCTTTGAGTGTGTGTGTGTGTGTGTGGTATAGTATGAAAAGTCACTGAGGTTTTGTGTCCCTTTGTGGAAGGACGTCTGTGTTTCCATTGGCATATGGGTTTCCACATGGTCAACATGTGCTTAACTTCACAAGAGACAGCAAACTGCCTTCTGAAGCAGCTGTGGTTGCTGCTGATAATCTCAGTGGCCTCTGACTTCCCAGTCTCTCCATGTTCCCATCCCTCATCAGACCTCCATGTAAAATTTTCAGTGTTTCTCTGTTAAAAGGATGAAGGACAAATTCTCTAGTGTCTCAGGTCCTTCACCTGTTCACCATAGTTTCTCGAGTTTCATCAGCCTGGTTCTCAAACTAGCCCCTGACACAGTGTCAGTCGTCACACTGAAACACACTTAAGCTACTTGTCCTCTGAGTTTCCCTGCCTGATTTGTACTCGCTGTTTATAGTCTCAGCTCACACATGGCCTTCACTGGGAAGACATCCTTCATTCACCCAACTTGAGTAAGAGAAGAGACTTTGGTTCCATGGCCTCAGCTACCAGTACAGTTTCTAGCACACAGTAGGTGTTCAATAGATGTTGACAGAATAGTCGATGAATAAAGAAAATGATAGAATGAGGCTTCAGCTTTCCAATGTAATTCAGTGATGATCCATTAAATGTGAATTCCTCAGTTTACTTAATTTAGAAAGTTCCATCAAACATGAGTCCATCATTCAGCGGAAGTGTTTACCATGTGACGAAGACAATTTATTTTCTTCCCAGGCACACACTTGTGTGAGAGTCACACAAATTAAGCATTCTACAACCTAAAGAAAGAACAAAAATGTCTGGTTTTGGAAGAAAGTCTTGAGATCACGACCCGGGGGAAGAAAAAATTCAGTTCAACCAGGAATCCCCAAAACACAATGCCAGGAAAGTATTCTGTCTTATGCACCTCTTTTCCCTCACTTTGTCCCTTCTATTATACTTTCTTGTTCAGTAGGAGAAAGGCTGAATTTCAAATTTGTTGTGAATAGAAATTTTATGCTGTAATTTGGAAACTAGGATCAGAGACTATAAACATCTCTCTTGGGATGACATTTACAGCCTGTTATTGTGCCCTCTGAAATGCACCATTGTGGGGTTACCAGATGTCTTTTGGAAACAGCACATTAAAATTTTGTTAGTTTGTGTTTTCATCTTCTTGGCAAGGCATCCCACTGAAGATAAGATGGTACCACAGACCTCAGATTCTTACTAAAATCTGTGAACATACTCACACATATGCCCCACGTAGTTGAAGAGTGTCAGCAATACTCTGAAGGTCATTCACCATTCCCAGGCTAAGAACATACGCCTGCTTTCAGGGTTTCTCAGATAAGTCTTACAATTAAGATTAAAGATCTAAACATTAAGACCCTGAAGCCAAGGACCTAGAATGATCAAGGCACCAGCTGAGGGGAGAGAGGTTTCTAAAAGAGAAAAGGAATAGCCCGCCTGGCTCCAAACCAGGACTAAGGTTGTTTTGGGACTTCTCTGGTGGTCCAGTGGCTGGGAGTCCACCTGCCAGTGCAGGGGACACAGGTTTCATCCCTGGTCCTGGAAGATCCCACATGCCTCGGGGCACCTAATCACATGTGCCAAATGGCTGAGCCTGTGATGTAGAATCCAGGACCCGCAACAAGGAAACCACCACAATGAGAAGCCTGAGGACCACAACCAGAGAGGAGCCCCCAGTCACTGCAACTAGAGAAAGCTCGGGCTCAGGAGCAAAGACACAGTGCAACCAAAAAGTAAAAAAAAAAGGAAAAAATTTGCTTTTCCTGCCTCTTAGGAGGTGGGGGAGATAAACAAGGGCCCCCCCCCCAAGGACCGTCTAAGTCCAGCCTGTCCACTCTGGGGCATTAGTAGAGGTCACCAGCTTTGGAGCCCAGGTTGAGTGGTCAGAGGGCTGGCTCTCATTGGCTTTGGCCTGGGGGGTCAACGCCCTTTGGGGTCAATGCCAGGGCTGGCAGCAGGGTCACACTCTCCGCTCTGCCCACTCAGGGACGTCAACCTTGTTTCCACTTTCTTGAACTGCTCATTCTACCCACAGGATGGTGGAATGTGCTAGAACTTAGCTTCCAGCAGAGAGCTTGCTCATCATGGTTCCTTGCACCTGCAGCTACGTGCCACATCGTGGAGGCTGTCCTTATGCCTACCCATGCCATGCTGGGCTTCATCATGGCAGCTGTGACCCAGGAGCTCTGACCTCTGGACTGCCCATCGCTGGGACCCACAGATGCCCTAGCGCTGTGCCGAGAATCTCACATGAGGAGTTCGGCGGCTCTGTCTTCATTCTTACCCAGGACATCCCCTCAGAGCCCAGTGGAGGAAGGGAATCTACACCCCCTTCTCTCTGATTGAAAGTTAGCCCACTGAGGAAACTGACTTGGAGTCACTCATCTGAATGAGGCCACAGAATCGATGACTGTACCCAGTGGGCCCACAGCAGAGATCGGCTTGTTGACCAGAAGCAGACAGAGGTCGGGTTCTGGGGGTGGGCATCGGGGGAGCTACTGCATCCAGCCAGCCCGTGCTCACTTAGCTCATTATCTGTCAGGTTTTGTGAGCTAACACCCTGGGAAGCACAAGGAGCCCTGGGCAGTGAGACTTAGGAAAGGAATGATTGGTCAGATGAGTGTATTTACATTAGGTGGCTCAGGTGGTCCAGAATCTGCCTGCAATGTGGGAGATCTGGGATAGATCCCTGCATCACGAAGATCCCATGGAGGAGGGCATAGCTACCCACTCCATTATTCTTGCCTGGAGAACCCCATGGACAGAGGAGCCTGACCAGACCATGGGGTCACAAAGACTTGGACACGACTGATCGACCACATGGTGTGATGTGATTATGGGAGGAAGTGAGTGAGGGGAGACAGAGGACGAAGGGTGCTGGGCACCAAGCTCAACATGGCGGCAAAAGACAAGACTCCCTGCAGGAGGCGAGGCGCCGGCTCTCAGGGACCCTCCAGCCCCTCTCAGCCACACCAGCCACTCTCCTCCCACACATCCAAGTGATCTTACTGCCCTCTGAGCTGCCTTGTGACAGTCAGCACTTCTGTGATGCGAGGAGCAATCACACAGGGGCTAAGACCCCCGCCTCTTCTTCTTTTCTCATCCCTGCCACCACTTGCTCAATATATAGGGCAGAATATACATCTGTGTTTTTTCCCAAAATGCCGTGGTTCTACCTATATGAATTATCTCCTAAAGAATACCTCTAAGCTTCCTCTTTTTTCATGCTCTGCAGCCAGGAACAAAATGCCTCTGGAATGAGGAAAATGGTAAACTTTAGATACTGCTATCAGTCAGACATACGTCAGTGGGTGGAAGGTTTAAAAAAGGAGACTATGTATGTTATGACTATGTCATCATATTAGACTTTAAAGAAAGCAGATAATGGTTTGTTTTCATTCTTTCCCATTGAATCAGGGTTTCTTCTCTATGCCTCCAGGCCAGATGGCCTTTGGAAAACCCAGCGGGGAAACTTCCCTTTCCTTCTCTTCCCATATTTGCATCCCTGAGCTGCTTTGGGGACACCAGGGTATCTCTCTGAAAGTGGAGCAGGTTGGAGAAATGAAATTGAACTCAGACATGACAGGGAAATGCCAGAGACCATTTACCTGGTATCACTTGAGAGAAGAAGACAACAAAGATGAGGAGGCAAGACAGCTTCAAGGCTGGTTCAGAAGAGACTCCTTGCAAGTTCCTGGAAAGGAGAAAACAAACAGCACTTCAGTGGGTTGAATAAAAAGCGACCCAAAGCTTCTTTTATAGGTCCAATCAGGGCGACTGCATGTGGAAGACAGTGTTGAGTTCTGATCTGAGTACTAACTAAAATATTTGCTGGACTTCGAAAGCCCATGACATAAACAGGAGCAATGATTAACAATGTTCCTGGCAAAGCTGGAGGGGTTTCTTTTGTTAGCTCTTAATGGGTGCAGAACCTGAAGAGAACAACAATGATGATGACAGTAAAAATAAGAATGAATAGATGGGAAAAAAAGAAAAGAATGAATAGATGGGATGTCCCTGGCAGTCCAGTGGTTAAGATTTGGCCTTCCAGTGCAGGTGATGTGGGTTCCAACCTTGACTGGGGAACCAAGATCCCACATGCCTTGTGGTCAGAAAGACAAAACGTAAGGCAGAAGTAATAGGGTAACAAATTCAATAAAGATTTGAAAACGGTCCACATCAAAAAAATAAAAATCTAAAAGAATGATTAAAACTGATGGAGCACTTACTCTATGGGAACCTGTGAATAGTGTAGATGATGTTTTTTCCATTTGCTTTCATGGAGTTAGGACCATCCACTACTTCAACTCAGGCACAAGTACAGTCAAGATACAATCTTTCATTTTTCTGATAGTCACTCTTGCACTTAACCAAATGGGACTTCCAGAAGGAAAACTATCACAGGGTTTAGGATTCACTTCTCTTCAGATGCTGAGAGGTGTCTGCGATCTATTGTAGCATGTCACTTGGCTCAGTTTGTACAGAAGACGGTCCCCCTGCATCTGACAATGGGCTTTATCTGTGCTCTAGGAATGACCCTGCTGATTCAGGGCCCTGTCCAGGCCATGGTGATGTCTAATGACTGATAAAGCCTCATGATCTTGACTCTTATGCTATAAAACACAGCATAGTTCCAGGGTAAGTGAAAGTCGAACGGCTTTGCTCCTTAGCCAAAGCCTGAATCAAAACAAGTTTGGGACAGGGGCTTAGTGTCCCTGATGAAGGACAGAAGGAATGAAAACAGCTCACCAACCTGAGATGGCATCTTGAGACCAAAAAATGAGGAGGCCGCTGGGTATAATCAATCAGTCCGTTTTTCACCAAGGTTGGGGGAGCACCTTACTTACTCACAGAGCAAGACTCCAAGGCTCCCTCTGAGGAGCCCCTGGGACTATTTTGTTGCTAACCTGGTGTATGTAGGTGGGGGCTTGGAAATAGGAATCTTTTTTCCTAAGATTTGTGTAAGGGTAACTAGTCACATGGGAATACATCAGGAAAGGTTATCCTCATTGTTTGGGGACTGACAGAGCATAGAGGCTGCCTGGTTCTAATGGTTATTAAACAATATCTATTAACTACAAGACCCTGATGACAGAGATGAGATTCACTGCACAGGCCAGTTCCGGGCATGGTCAGCAGAAGGATGGTGGGAGCTGCACGAGCCCAAGATGGCGTCAGTGATGCTAACAGACATCCAGGCACCCTCCTCCTGGTTTTCCTTAACCTGCTGTTTCTCTCCTCTGTCTCCGGGCTTTGGCTGAGCCATCCCTAACTTAGAGTCTCAGAGGTTGAGTGTTGGATTTCATTTCCTTTCTCACCCAGAAAATCTTGGGCTTCTCATAAGAAATGATCCCCCTTATGCTGAATGAAGCATTTTTCTGTAACAAATGTCTTCAGAGTGACTGACTCAAGAATTCTTGTATTTTCCATCTCATCTCAAGATGATGGCTGATTACTAATCCTACATTTAGGCAATTAATCAGAACCCACCAAGTGAAGCATATTGAAGGTGATTATGATGGCCTTCCTACAACCAGAAGTAAACTAGTCTTACATTATACCAATACTAATATCATCCCTAATGGTATCCATGGGGAAAAAATAAGACTAGAGATATTCAATGTGGTGTTCGAGTTTGTATGTGGTGAAATTAAACTTGATATCAGGAATCTGACACTAGATACTGAATTATTTATTACTGCAGGATGTTTTACTGGTCTCCTTCCTCAAGGATTAAGTATTAGAATCAAGTGAAAATTATTATATTTTTAAAAGAATGATAAATTGGCTCACGACTTTCCATACACTAGTAATAATCTAGAAATTAGGATTTAAAAATATTTTTATATTGACCAAGTTGATTTTAAAATACCCTGTAAAGGAAAAACTTTCAAGAATAAGCAGGATAATTTTTATAAAGAAGAACACAGTGACTTTCATTACCAGTTATAATTTATGATGGTGCTGAGATTTGAAATATGTGACTTCAGCTGAGGAATTAAAAAAAATGAAACCTGAGGCAAGACAAAGAAGCCCGAAAGAGTACACTGATTGTTCATCTGCTAACCTGTTCTGAATTTTCTTTAATTATTCATGATTGAAAGTCAAGTGAAAGTGTTAGTTGCTCAGTTGTGTCTCACTCTTCCTGACCCCATGAACTGTAGCCCACCAAGCTCCTCTGTCCATGGGATTTCCTAGGCAGGAATACTAGAGTGGATTGCTGTCTCCTCCTCCAGGGGTTCTGTCTAACCCAGACATCTGCATAGCAGGCTGATTCTTTACCATCTGAGCCACCAGGGAAGCCCACTCATCACTGATTGGGACCCAGCTATAGAACTGGTCCTTGTCACATCTCCGCAATGCCAGTTACACTCTTTCTTTCCCATGAGATTGTTCAGGTTTTGGAAGAATGTTCGTGTCTCTTCTCCTTCCTCTTTGTCCCCCACTTCCTGGGCACCTTGCATCCTGTCTCCGTCCTCCTACTCTAAACCTGCTCTGTAAACTGCAGAGAGCTGTGATCCTGTCAAGGCCTGCTCCCTCCCCAGAGAGAGGAGAGTGACACCTGTATGGAGAGGCGGCCTACTCAGTAAGCTACAGACGGGGCCACGCCTTGAACAAGACAAGTGAACAAGGAAGACACCGCATGATCGCACCTCTCTCAGGACTCCAGCCTCAGGCCAAAGTGGCTTAAGGGTCACATTTGCTCTGTGAATGAAAACACTGTTGCAACATTTGTGTTCAGTTGCTCAGTCCTGCCGAACTCTTTGCAACCCCATGGACTGTAGCCTGTCAGGTTCCTCTGTCCATGGAATTTTCAGGCAAGAATTTTTTTTTTTTTTTTTTTTTTTTGGCCACTGCTTCCGCCGCTGCTGCTGCACTGCTCACACCAGGCTCCGCGGGAAGGCACAGCCGCGCACGCCGGGACCTCCGGGACCCCAGTCTCAGACCTCCAGGCAAGAATTTAAAGCATAATAACTGTCTCCCTCCCACTACCTACCCTGCCATGGAAAACAACATCAGTCCTAATGATAAAACATTCGATTGTGTAGATTTGAGAAGTGTATGCTTTTATTTGCCCAAGAGGAGATTTGCTCAGTGTCTCTCGCCGGGTTCCTCAACTGGGCTGCCTCCATCAGCTCGGCTTTATTTTGCAGCAAACGGTGAATGCCCGGCAGGGTCCTCTGAAGGGCTCACAGCTCGGCGTCCCTTGCTTCAGGCAGATTCCACCCCGAAGACGGCAGGGTCTTTCAAAATTGAGCGCCCTAGTGCTGTCTGGGAATGGAAAAGACATTTATATGAAGCCTCGTGGAAGTCCCATATGGAAATCTGGGGGGTCTCACCATCTGACTGGGATCCCCTTCTTTCCCAGCTAAACTCCAATAAAAAATGTCCCCCTCGTATCCCTCACTCTCTGTTCTGATGTAAGATGTCAGTGTTGCTGATGAACCTGGTTCAAGAAGATCCCACATGTGGGAGCAACTACGCCCCTGAGACACCACCATGAGCCTGTGCCCCGGAGCCTGGGCTCCACAGTGAGAAGCCCCTGCAATGAGAAACATGTGCCTGCAACTGGAGAGTAGCCTAGGTCTGCAAAACTAGAGAAAAGCCCACACAGCAATGAAGACCCAGCACAGCCAAAAGAAAGAAAGAAAGAAAGAAAGAAAGAAAGAAAATATATATATATATACACCCTTCGTGCCACAGGAACACCTGGGTGTTAACCGCAGGGTCTGTAACCACTGCCCTGTGTGCCTCACCAGTCACCCCACCTCCTCATCATGCAAAACCCACCCAGCTCTCACAGGCTTGTCAGATGGAAGCCTTGTCCTGCAGAACTCAAGGTCACACCGTGACATGTGGCAAGAGGTCTCCGGTCCAGGCCTGAATAAAGGAAGTTTGTCTCATACTGGGTTATACTAGCCAAGTGATTCAACTGATTTAGTTCACAAATCATCCAGCTCATTCCAGGGAAAGGAGAGGAAGGAGAAAGTTACCACCAATAAGACATTTAGGGTGTCTTTGGACCAATAACATGCTTTGGAAAGAATTCTCTAATCACTCAATGCCTAATTTGGGTGTGGAAGTGACCTACTGGTAGCTCTGTCATGCTTTACTTTCTGATGATGGTTAACTTAGGGAAGGAAAAACCAAGTAATGATAAGAAAGGGCATCATGGCTGGTATTTACCAGGCAGTACCTGGAAGAGGATCAAGAGAGCGGTGAGGAAGACATGGAGGAGCCTCATTGTCCTGGAATCGAGGTCCCAGAAGGCCTGGTGGGAAGGATCAAGGACACAGTCAGAAGTCCGAGGAGCTCAGGGCCTCCAGGACCAGAGCAGACACGACCTCCTACCCCAGGGCCCTGCGCCTGCATCAGCAGGAGGAGTGTGACTGCTCCGTCCTTTCTTGCTCTCTGAGCCCCAGCTGTCACTCGCCTTGGGTTTGCTTAGACCTGGGGTTTCAGATCTGGGGTTGAGGCCCTCCTGTGCCCACATCTATGGAGGTGGCGTCCCCGTGAGGCAGAGGCTGGAGCATCCAAAGCCAGGGGTAGGGCGGGAGTCTGGCTGTTACAAAAGGAGGGTAAAGCCAGCCCCTTGTGGGTGAGGAGGTTCATTAGAAAAGATTTAGGGCCCAGTTGATTGGATCTTCAGGGCTACTTGAAAGGAAGATGCAGAATCGTGGTGGGTTATAATCTTCCTAGAGAATCCACATAAAGGAAGAAAGAGTTTGTACTGGTTAAAAATTAGTAGAGAAATATACCCAATTATTTCTAGGACTTTAATTTTAATGTTTCCTTTCATTTAAATCTATCACAGTTTTTCTGAGTATAAAAAATAATACACATCAGGAAGTTTCAACTAAAAACACCCAAAATTTCAGGTCATAAGTAAATGCAAAAATGAAAGATTTTTTAAAAACCCATAGGCCCACTCTGCAGTTATAACTACTACCTACAATTCAGAATATTTCAGCTCTTTTCCTTTGCAAATGAAATTGTGTAAATATTTATTTTTAATTTAAAACATAGAATCTTACTTCACACTCAATGCCAATGTGTTTTTACCACTTAAATATTATCTTGTAAAAATTTTACATCTGTTCAAATGAATTTGCCTCATAAATCTATGACTATATATATATATATATATATATATCTTGAGAAATTTATTTAACACTTACTTTTGTATAAATTCCTACAAGTGGAATCTCCATATATATATATATATATATATATATATATGCATTTTTCAAGTTTTAATGGGTTTTTCCCAATTGCCTATGCTAGAAACTGTTGTACCACTTTATCCTTTTACTGACAATGTTAAAAAGTATATTTGACAGTCAGTATTCTCATTAATAGTGGTTTTAAGAATTTTTTCAATTTTTCCAAATTGAATGAGGGAATAATATTTTCTTTTTTGTTTTAATATATTTTAAAAAATTTTTTCTGAGGTTGAACATTTTGAAAATGTTTTTGGTTATTTTTATCTCCTACACTTTACCCATTTTTCTATTCATCTTTCCTTACTGACTTCTCAGAATCCCATGTATATTTAAGGTCACTAATCCTATATTATATGTATTGCAAAAATTGTTTCTGGCTTGCTTTTAGCTGTGTGCTTGCTCATCTAATAGATGAAATTTATACCTACCCTTAGAGATTACATTTGGTTTTCTTCAAAGATATTTATTAGTATGTTTATCTACTTCGGTCTGTATTCCTGGTTAGTTTCATCCTTAATTCTTTCAGCCCTGGAATGGAGGCTCTTCTGAAAACCTATGACAGACAAGTTCCCAGCAGTGACCTGAGAACTGTTGCTTGCACCATCCAGCACTATGAATTTCCTGAGCCCACAGACATGCCCTCACTCCCACATGTCTCATATGGAAGGCTGATGTCTGAGTTCCCATCTCTGTCCTCTTAGGAAACCTAGTCTTGCATGGAAGAGAAACAAGCTCATACATGATTGGAAGAATTGAAAATGATCAGGGCCTCCCGGGTGATCCAAGTACAGCAGGCCATCCAGGGGAGGATGGGGGGACACATTTTGTACACCCATCAGAGCACCTAAACCACACAGCCTGCTTGGCACCTACCTAGTCCTGGTCAGAGACAGTTCTCTTCCTTCTGCTCTTCTGTTTGTCTCTGCTGGAGGCAGCACTAAGTGATCTGAGCTATTAATAACACAGCTCCTCAAGTTCAAGATAATCAAATTTCCCTCTTTAGTCTCTTTCAGAGGGCATGGCTACACTCACTGGTTCTCCATTACCAAATAACATTTAAATTATTCCATCAAGTTAAACACAATGTTATTGCTTCATTGAAATTACAGGTTTTACTAAAGAAAAAAAAAATGATATGTGGGTGATTGAGTCTAAGAACTAGATTTCCCTTTAGATGTTTTTGCCTCCTCTTAGTACAACATTTTGTACTAAGAAACTTACCTTCAGTAAGTTTCTTTCTGGGTCCTTCAGAGTGTTTTTGTAAATTGACTCCTAGATATTTCATGGTTTTTCTTTCTGAGCCACATTCTTCTTTCATTACATTTTATAACTGCTACTGTCTGCATTTAAAAAAGCTGTAGATCTGGGATAATAATGCATTACTAGCCCACAAGTTGAACTCTTATTGATTTTGATTTTTTGTGGTTACTTCTCAGTGGTTTTGCAGTTCTAACATTATAGGTCTGTAAGAATTATCATTAACCTCCTGGGTTCTGAAGTGTAGGATTCTTCCTTTCTGCTCTCAATGAAAGACATTGACTCACAATGCCTGAAACTGTCAGAGATCCTCAAAGCCAACTTCCTTACTTCACAGAAGAAGAAATTGTGGCCAAACAAGGTCCAAATCATGTCTAGGGGTTATCCTCTGGTAAATGTCTTTTATGCTGCAAACTCTTCTCAGTTATGACAATGCAAACATTAACTTGTTTCTATCCATTTCCCCTGTTTACCTGTTTCTTTATCCCTTCTTTCTCCTGTCAAAGATCAACTTCCTCAATCTCCAAAAATGAAACAAGGTTTTTCAAAAACAGTTTTTAAAGACAGTTGCTGTGTTTTAAATAGATGCTTCCACCTTTTTTTCTTTATGTGTAATTTCTTCTGTAAAAACCTTTGATTTTTCTTCCAGGGCTTGATGAAGAATTTCAACTCATGCATGAAGCACAAGTTGTAGTTTCAGCCAAGATGTCCTTGGGTGGTCAGAAATGACTGTGTCCAGTGAAGAAATGGAGGGAATCTTAATGACAACACCAACACCCAGTGCTTCTGCGACCCTGGGATTAAGTCTACCACTCTTGCAGGGTCAAAATGGAGATGACTGAGTTCATGTCAAGATTTCTGTTTGAAAAGTTAGAGCGAGATAAAAATTCACCTTGGGTCTAGTAATGTGGGCTAATTCTGATTATGGACCCTGAGTGAAATCTCTGGAGGATGTATGGGCTGTGAGAAAATTGTCCAAAGCAAGGATGGTTGCTACTTCAAAGGAAAGAAAATAGAAATGGAGGGAAGAAGGGAGGGAGAGAGAGCAGTCACAGAATATCATAAAGTTCTTCTTCAGTTTTGGGGCCATAAAAGGCCCCAGTCTGCTCCCCACGTGCTCCTCCAGCAGAGCAGGCCAGGGAGCATGTGGCCCTGGGTAAGCACGTCTTTTCTCTGTCGGGTCCTGGCAGCTCTGTTCCCACCCGGCTCTGCTCTGAGGAGCTTACTGACTCCACTCTGACAGGACAGGCCTCACTCTGAGCCCACGTTCTCTCACTCGAGAAACAGAATGATGACCTTGAGTCATGAACGAGTTGGGAGTCCTGTTACTTGTCGACCTTGTTTCACCTACAAGACTCCGAGGTCTTGAAAACCCAAGACTGAGTCTCCTCAGCATTGAGCCCTTAGGTGTGAACCAGACGGAGAGTAACTCGAGCCTGAAAACAGGAAGCACCTTTGACAGAACCATAGGAACATGGGATTCTTCTCCTTCTTCGTCTGTGCCCAGACTTCTCCCATCTGAGCCCAGGGTCCCACGCCTTCCACGCTGGACCCCGAGGGGGCTCACTCATCGCTCCTGTCTCAGGGGCTCAGGACCCCCGACCCCGGCCTGCACGCCTCTACACACACTCCAGTCTCAGGGTCGTGCTTCCAGTGAGAACAAGAAGGGGCCCTTCAAGCCCCTGACGCTCTGCCTCCGGTTGGTCTGGGGGAGGCACCATCCTACGTGCGCACGGGTGGCTTTGGGTCTTGGGCCGAGGTCAGCAGCCAAGAGCCTCGGTTGCGCCCGGAAGTGTATTGGGTGTGGGCCGCACCGTGCAGGATTCCGGCAGAGCGCCCCGGACCCTCTCCGCGCGGAGCGCTCTGTGACCCTCCCCGGGACCCTCCCTGCAGCCACCGGAGGGCGACCTCGAGCGGTAGTTCCCTCCGCAGGGAGCAGGACCACATGGAGGTCAGGAGGACTGAGCCCCGGGTGGACGCACAGCCGGCCCCGCCAGCGCACGTGTCCTGTCCTGCAGCCCCCTCGCTCCCTCAGAAGCAGCCTCAGACACCTCTGGGATGTCATGTGGAAAGATGACGCTGGACTTAGGCTTCGGACCCGCGCTCCAGTCCGGCTCTGCCTCAGAATACAGGTCACGGCCCTTCGCGGCGCCTCCAGGCCCTCATCAGGGAGATGCCAGAGCTGGGTGAGCTGACCCGCAGGGCCCCCCGGTTCTGAGGCGCGTGGCTCCAGGCGCTTCCGAGAGGCACGCGTGCCCGACGCAGAGCGGGAACCGGGGGAGGATGGCCGCTGGCCTAGTTTTTGGGCTCCCGCCTGGGGTCCCCCGAGCCGAGACACTGTCCACCTGGGTCCTCGGCTTCGCTCCCTCACCTCCTCTACCTCCTGTGGGCAGCGGGGCCTGAGGAACCTCTCCTTCGTCCTCCAGGGCCTGATCCTGGAGGCACCCTGACGGCCCGCCGTGTTCCCATCACTGGGCGCTAGTGAACCAGAGAAATCACTGAGTGGGCACCTGAGGACGCGCGGCGCCTCCTGGCAGGGACCCAAGGGCAAGCGCCTGGCGTCCGGGGCCTCTGTGCCTGGGCCTGGCTCATCGGCAGAGACTGCAGGGGACGCGAGGCTGCAAAATGTAGGGGGCTCATCACCGCCCATCCCTCTCAGCAAGCTCAGGGAGCCAGTCACCCGGACACCCGAGAGCTGAGCTGCTGGACCAGTGGAGGGTGTAGGAGGGTCTGAGCACTGCTGCAGTGCCAGGAACACTGAGGACATGAGGAGATAGAAGGTGGAGAACAGTTCTCTGTGACACGGTGGCACGGCCTTAGGGCTAAGATGGTCAGATCCCCCTGCAGAAGGGAGGAAATCAAGAGGAAATAGGGCAGCATGCCAGCAAGAAAAAGAGAGAAAACAGGTCTGAGGAGACAACGCAGTAAATCATACCTAGACGTGCGCTTGAACCATCACATCAGCGGGGAAGTAGTGGGCAGGGGCAGGGAAGCAAGGACTGAGCTGAGAAGAAGTGAAGAGTCTTGGGGTTTTCAGTACCTTGGTCTGTGGAGGGTGCTTCATCAGGTGCATTTGAAATAGGGAGACAAAAAAATGGTTTAGGTTGAAAATGACAAAAATACTTTGGCAATAAAAAGTGCCCATAAAAGGAAATAGCACAACATTGCTTAATTTCACCTTTTTAATCTTCTTTTATTTTCTGATTTCTCTTCTGATTATTATTCAGAACTCTAGACATATCCTCCATGAAAGAGTGTCATTACTGAGTCTTAGGATTAACTGAGAAAACACCAATTTTAGAGTCAGGAAACCAGGGCTGTGGCTCCAGAGATGCCCCTGGCCTCTGGACCCTGGGAAATAAGTAGCCTCTCTTTTCTGGACCTTAGTTTTCTCATCTGGAAAATGCAATGATCACTTAGGTCCCTCCAACTCTGAGATGCTACAGTATCGGATCCCATGGCTCGCACCTGCTGACACTAGGCTCCGATGAATGGTTTCTTAGCAAAAAGATACTTCCTGCACTAAGTAAAAGCCAAATCATCTGCCTCTGGAGAAAATATGTTTGTCCCTCGTGCTTAATAAAAGGAAGTAAGTTACTCAGAATGTAGGCTTATCTTCCTGCTTCATGTTACACGAGTATAGTAATCTAACATCCTTGAAGTTGCTGGGCAAAGCACCCAAGTGAGAGAAATTACACCAAGATAGGAAACAGTCAGATGGGTCCCTTTGGGCATCACCTGGTTCTCAGTTTCTAGCACTCTCCTGGCCCCCTTTCCAGGCACAGGGCAGCTTGGCTCAGCACCATTCTTCCTGAGACACATTTTCTCTGCTCCCACGATTTCCAGTTCCTAGGCAGAATCAGGTACAAAATGAACAAAGTGTGCTCCCAGAATGCAGGGGCTTTCAGCTGGATCAAACAGATCCACACTGTAACAGTTCATCACTATTCACTGCAGCGAGGAGGAGAGGTCTTAAAGGAAGGAACAGCTGTTCCTGCTCCTATGGTGTGGGGGTGGGATTAGGGGTAGGGGTTGAGAAAACATTGCTGTGAGGTCAGTTTTTGATTTATGGTCTAAGGGATGAGTCAGTATTTATGAGGAAGACAGACACACAGTGGTGAAGCCAGTCCTGGAAAAAGGAAGATCACAGGCAAAGATAGAAAGGTGTAGATTTCAATGTGAATTTGGGGAGTCATGTGTCCTTTGGCTAAAGAAAAAGGAAACACTGTAGGATATGTAGACTCAGGTTTGGATATTTGAATTTGTCTTGTAAGCAAAGAGAAGAAACTGAAGGACTTTAAATGAGAAAATAACACTGTCAAGTTTGTAATCTGGAAATAACTCGGTAGCTATACTGGATTCAGGAAGTGAAGGTAAAGGACTGTTATAAACCCATAATATATAAAACAGCTAGCTAGTGGGAAGCTGCTGTATAACACAGGAAGCTCAGCTTCAGGAAGGAGAAGAGATGTGCTGACTTGACCATCACATAAGGGAACCACATTGGTAAGAAGCAGTCTGCTTAGGAGGCAGCCGTTGTGAATCTGGTTATGAAAATGTGAATGGTCCATTTGTGTTATTCTCATTGGTTACCCATTGAAAATAGTAACAATCATTCATCATAGGAAGAAATCCCTGTAGCCTGGAACCCAATTCTGTCTACCCCCCTACAAAACCTCTTTAAAATAGATTGTACAGGGACAGCCCTGGTGGTCCAGTGGTTAAGACTCTGAGCTTCCAATGCTGGGGCATGGGTTCGATCCCTGGTCAGGGAACTAGATCCCACGTGCCACAACTAAGAGTTCACGTATCACAACTAAAGATTCTGCATGCAACAGCTAAGAGCTGGCACAAATTAAAAAAGAAACAGACAAAAAAAATAGAATCAGTGTAAAGCAAGCAGTGAAATACAATAAATTAAAAAAATAGCACAGGAATATTTCACCTGGACAAAGATGAGTCATCATCAAACAGAAACCACTCAGAATCTCTCCAAAGATGCTGAAAGAAAAAGGAGGTGGTGGGGACCGGGGACGGGGTCAGGGAGAAGAGACAGGAAAGTGTGCAGGGAGCTTGGAGAGAATCACACGCCACATGTGGGCACAGACGTAGACACACTTGGGGGCCACAACTGGGGAAATTCACTTCTGGTTGCTTTGATTTTCTTTGAAAACCTGGCATGACGTCTCGCAGCTGAGAGTGGGCGTGGTGAGCTGACAGGAGCTTTGGAGGAGAAGGTGCCAAGTGAAGCAGTTGTGGGGAGTGAAGGCAAGCAGAGGGGAAGGGAAGGAGGCGTCCAAGCAGGGCCAATGGGGAGACAGGACCCACTGTGCATGAGGCGTCCTGAAAACAGGCTGAATCTGGGGCGTGGGAAGGGGCTTAGCAGCATCAGGTCAAGATTCTAGGTTATTCATCTACAAAGGGTTGAGCCAGAAAGACAGGAGGTGGAAGTTGAGAGCAGTTGCTTAAAACTGAGATTACAGACGGTTCGCAGGTCCTGGCTGAGAGGGTTTTGTTTCTGTGTTTTCCCTTCTTGACACCAACTGTGTGCCCTGGGCTCACTTTGCCACCCCGGTGGTGCCTCCAGCTCCCTGCTGCAGAGGCCACATGTATAATCTGAGCCCAATAAACGACCAAGCCCTCCTCGGTTCTCAGTGTTGGCTCCATAGTCACTGAGGAAACAGACTTTATGGAGTACCTGTCAGGAGCCAAACACAGACAAGTTCGTGGTCCCTTCCCCCTCCCAGAGGTCACTGTTGTTGTTCTTGTTATTGTTCAGTTGCTTTCCCAGTCATGTCAAACTCTGTGAGCCCATGGACTGCAGCACTCCAGGTTGCTCTGTCCTTCACTATCTCCCGGAGTTTGCTCAAATTCATGTCCATGAGACTGTGATGCCATCCAACCATCTCATCCTCTGCCACCTCCTTCTCATGCCCTCAATCTTTCCAAGCATCAGTGTCTTTTCCAATGAGTTGGCTCTTTGCATCAGGTGGCCAAAGCATCAGAGCTCCAGTATTAGGCTTCCAATGAATATTCTGGGTTGATTTCCCTTAGGATTGACTGGTTTGATCTCCTTGTAGTCCAAGGGAGTAATGCACACCATTCAGTGAAGATGAGGGTAAATGTTATTTAAAGGTAAACTACAATGAAAAACCATGTGAGTTGAGAACTACTGGCATTAAACTATGGGAACTCATCAGAACTACTGGAATACAAAGCCAGAGGTCCATGCACTGCTAAGGATATGTCCTGACCCCACCACCCAGATTCCACAGAGTTCTGTAGGCGGGATGAGCAGGAGAGGGTCGGAGAGGAGGAGGGGAGGGGGTAAAGGTCACTTGGGGCTGGATGGGGCCATCCCATAGTTTGACAGGGATGTGGGTTCCAGCTGGACAATCAGGATCTATGCTCCTCACTCTATGCAAGCTCTGCTTCAATTGAAAATTGTCAAAGACAAAATGCAGGGTTTGTAATAAAAAGAGCCCTTTAGGTCTCATTTTAAAATGGGTAAATGGGCCGGACAGGAGGGACGGAGGACCACTCCCATGTGTCCCCTCACCTCTACCGGACCACAAATGCTGTCCATCTCAAAGATTCTAATGGCTGGAAACCCACACTGTGAGGGAAAGGGAGACAAGACAGAGAAGAGCGAACCTGAGAACCTCCCTATGGTGCTTCATCTCACGTATGGACGCGGCTGGGCCTTGCTGCCCAGATATTTGGCCAAACGTCATTCTTGGTGTTCCTGTGAGGATGTTTGGAAATGAGACGTACATTTAAATCAGTGGACTTTGGTAAAGCAGGTTATTATTAACCCTGCGTGTTATGGGTGGGCCTCATCCAATCAGTTGAAGCTCTGAACAAAGACTTACTTCCCCCCAAAGGGAAGCAATTCTGCCAGCAGCCAGCCTTCAGAATTGAACTCCAGCATCAGCTCCTCCCTGAGTCCTGCTGGTCTACCGCACTGGCACTGGATCTGTTTGTTTGTTTGGGGACTTGCCAGAACGTTTGTTTGTTTTGGGACTTACTTTCGTAATGGTGTGAGATGATTCCTTAAAGAAATGGGTTATTTCTGTGGAGAACCCTGACTGACTCACGACCAAATGTGGACAAGTGAAGAGGAAAAAGATGGGAGGCACCACCCAGAAAGCCCCACAGGGATGGGCTGTGGGTGTCTACACTCTGAAATAACTTTTCCTGGGTTGCAGAACCTTTTGAGAACACCCTGCCCCCGCCCCCCAACACAGACACAAGACAGTCTTGGAAAGTTTCAAAGTTTCTTCACCAAAACTTGGCCACAGACTTGCAGCTGAGGTTGTGTTAGCATGATGTGGACCATGTGCTTTTGCAACCCTGCAATAACTGACACAGAGACACAGCTGGTGGGAGAAATGAACAGAAGATAAGAAACACAGAGCAAGAAGGGTGGCCCCAAATGCCAGAGCCGGGAAGCCAGGAGTGGGGGTTGGGGGTGGGCAGAGGACCCGGGAGTCTGGGGAGGCTCAGGAGGCAGCCACTCCCGGGGAGCGCAGGGCTCAGGGAAGAGCTTCCGCAGAGACCCTGGGTGATGATGGCGGGTCTCTGGGAAGCCCCACTGACCAGTGGCCATGTGGTTTCCATTGCTTCCTTCCTCCCATGGTCCATCAGAAGAGGCCTCCACTCCCGAGCCCCTCTGAGCAGAGTGGACAGAGCTCCCATTTCTAAGGTCTTACCTCCTGCCTGAAGCTGCTGGGTAAAATAAATGAGGTGGTACAGGCAGCTCACTGGAACCACCGTCTACACAAGCTTGGAGCTGGGTTACCTCTCCTTTAGCAGTATCCCCTCCACAAGATGAGACAGGCTGAGGATATAGAAAGAGGGTGAGAAAGAGGAGGGGAGGGAAAGGGAGGGAAGCAAAAGGAGCCAGAGTGACAGAAACCTGCTCATAGAACCTGCATCACTGCCCCTGAAACATGCAGAAAAATAACAGGAAAGCTTGAAGGGACTGGGATCTTCAGCAGGAACTAAAGCAAGGTGCATCATTCAGAAACATGCAGCTCCAGGAGAGAACAGGAATGTTGCCGAGGTGAGGGGAGTTGTTTACCTGATTATCTCAGGAAGAAAGGGAACACCTTCAAAGACAAGAGCTTGGGCCGCAGAATTCAGCATTTAAAAAAATAAATGGACTGTGATGGGACTCTATACTGCCCTCCTACAGTACACAACTAAGGAACCAGGCAAAACCTGTGAAACTACTGATTCAGACTCTTGCATAAGCAGTACAGGACCCTAATGAGGAGAGAAGAAAACAAGTGAGGTGAGGGACTTTCCTGGTGGTCTGGTGGCTGGGATTCTGTGCTCTCAACGCAGGGGGCCTGGGTGCACCACTGGTCAGGGAACTAGATCCCACATGCCACAACTGAGATCCTGCCTGCCATGATTAAGGTCCAAGGCAGCCAAATTAATGAATTCACTGATTAAATGTTATGTGGTTAACCATTAAAAAAAAAAAGAAAAGAAAACAAGTGAAGTGAGACTTATGACATCTCCAGTCTCTACAGATTTCCAGGCCTAAAGCTCAGGCAAGAAGAACCCAAACAGACCAACAATTCTTCTGAGTCCAAGAGAGTGGGGTCAAAGTTCAGAGAGTGCAGGTATCTTCACTTCTGGACAGAAAACCAGCAATGGGCGTCAGGATCAGGGGTGTGTGCCTGTGTGCTAAGTCGCTGCAGTCGTGTCCGACTCTGCTACTCTGTGGACTGTGGAGGTGCTGACTCTTTGTGACCCCACTGACTGTAGCCTGCCTGTGTAGCCTGCCTAAAAACCTCTGTGCTTCTCGTTCAATTCTAAAACTGCTCTGAAAAACTGAAAAATGAAGTCTATGATACTAGATGGGATTTTGGCTCAGCTTGATGTGATAAAGTCTGATGCTAATATTCTAGACCCTATCTTAAGGAGAGAGATGCTCATTTCAGTAAAAAAAAAAAAGAATCAGATATAAATTAACTATAAAAAACCCACTTGAGACATCAAATATAAAGGCAAGTGGATTTAAAATGAAAGGATGGAAACAGATATGCTGTGGTCATTGTTTAGACCCTCAGTCGTGTCCAACACTCTTGAGACCCCCATGGAATCATCCAGTCAAGATTACTGCAGTGTGTTGCCATGCCCTCCTCTGGGGAATCTCCCCCGACCCAGGGATCAAAACCATGTCTCTGCATCTCCTGCATCTCAAGCAGATTCTTTGCTGTTGAGCTGACAGATATGCTATGGAAACATTAATTTAAAGAACACGTGGTAGGCTGTATTGGTTAATTGACAGGCTTCCTGGTGGCTCAGATGGTAAAGAATCTACCTCCAGTGCGGGAGACCCGGTTTGATTCCTGGTTTGGGAAGATGCGCTGGAGGAGGTCATGGCAACCCACTCCAGTATTCTTGCCTGGAGAATCCCCATGGACAGAGGAGCCAGGCAGGCTACAGTCTATGGGGTCACAAAGGGTCAGACATGCCTGAGTGACTAAGCACAGCACAATCAAGTAACTTTTAGGACAAGGACCAGATATGGAGAGGGGTATTTATCCTAATGATAAAATGTTTAATTCATCAAGAATACATATGAATACTGAATTGGAATGTACTTAGCAAAGGAATTTTAAAATTCTTAAAGAAAACTTACAGGAATCATCAGAGAGACAGACAAATTAGCAGTTACAGTTGGAATTTCCCTGACCATCCAGTGGTTAAGATTCCAAGTTTCCAATGCAGGGGGCACAGGTTCCATCCCTGGTTGAGCAAGTAAAACCTCTTATACCCTACACAAAATTCAATGCAAGATAGATTAAAGGTTTACAAAAATCACAAAACTCCTGAAACCACAAAACTCTTAAAAGAAAGCATAGGAGCAAAGTTATTTGGCATGGGTCTTCACAAGGATGATTTTGAGCTTGACACCAAAAGCATAAGCCACAAAAACAAAGCTAAATTGTAGGATCCATCGAACTGAAAAGCTTCTGCACAGCAAAGGAAACAATGAACAAACTGAAAAGAGGATGCTCTTTTAATGGTCCAGTGATCTCTGAGGCTGGAGGAGATGGCAGCAGTGTTGAGGGAAAGAGTGGGGTGAGACAGGATGGTTGCATCCCAGGTCAGGCCCGAGTCCCTGGGAGGGCTGCTGAATGTGGGGACTTGGCTTCACACAGGCAGGGCTCAAGAGCGAGTCATGGTGAAGGAAGGTCAATCCAGGGAGGAAACAGGCTACACGGAGAGTGTGGGCCATCTTGGAAAGCAAGCCCAGCACCAGGGTATGGGGCTGTCGGTGTTTATAGGGGTGGGTCATTTCATAGGCTAATGAGTGGGACGAGTATTCCAGCTATTGTGCAGAAAGGGTTGGGATTTCCAGGAACTGGGTCAGCACCTCCTTTTTGACCTTTATGGTCAGCCTTGGAATTGTCATAGCGCCTCTGGGTGTGTCACCTAGCTGCCGTGTTACAAAGGGATTTAAAAACATATATTTACTTCAGGTCTTAGTTGCGGTATGCAGGATATTCATCTCAGCACACTGGCTTAGTCTCCTCATGGCATGTGGAGAAGGAAATGGCAACCCACTGCAGTATTCTTGCCTGGATAATTCCATGGACAGAGAAGCCTGGTGGCCAGAGGTCCATGGGGTCGCAAAGAGTCGGACACAACTGAGCGACTTCACTTTCTTTCTCTCATGTGGAATCCTAGTGCCCAGGCCAGAGACTGAATCCACATCCTCTGCACTGCAAGGCAGATTCTTAACCAGTGGACCACCAGGGAAGTCCCCATCATTCTTTTAAAGGTTGTGCCCCGCCCAATTCCGATCTCATTAGCACCAGATAGCTGGCATTTGACAGCACTATTCAAGCTTTCTCGTTATAGGAGAATGTCCTGGAAAAGCTCTCAGGACACTGTGGTGACTGCAGGAGGCAGGCAGGAACATTGAAAGAGAGGTCGATTTTGCTCCAAGTTACATCACTGCCACTTAGTAGACTGCGACCTTGGACACATCTTTTTGTTGGATTTGCAGCCAATTTTAATCGACTGTTGAAGTCAGTTTTGCCTGTGGCCTCAGACATGGCTTTCTAGTCCTCAGGACCATCTTGTATAAACCTTGGGGCATACCTACCTGGTGGGTTTGTTTAGGGGAATTCAAAGAGATAATTTGAATAAAAGTGCCCAGCTACTGAGCAAGGCTCATTGCAAAATATAATTGTGGGACAAGTTCAAATAAGAAACTAGTAAAAGTGTCAGTGGGAGAGCACAGCATTAGACCCAGCCCTGGTCCCCTTCTCAGGGTAGGTCCCCGCATGACTGTCAGAAGCCATGGCACCTGCCCTGTCCATAGGACAAGGGAACTGGGGACAATGGCCTCTGCCCATTAACACCCAGGGCTCTGTGCTGAGAACACCTGTTTGTGGAGTCATAGATGTAAAGGGATTTGGTCTTCAAAACCTTATCTGTAGAACTAGGACTCCCCTTCTTACCTGAGGAACTAAGACGCTTTGCTGGAAAGAGCCTGCCTCAATTTCCTAGTCACAGGTTAAGGGTTTTGGGGACACAGCATTTATCTTCCCTTTAAAGAATGAATCCATGAGTTACCTCTCAGCCCAGGCATGAAGCAACCACGATCCACATGGCCTTCTTTCGATTTGAACCTGGTAAAACTAATAGTTCATGTAGATTGACCTAAATATAACCCTTTCCTCTATTCTATATGAATTCATCTCTGGTTTCTGGTGAGCCACCCCATGCTTTGTTGGGTGTGTGACCTCCTTGCTGAGGCAACAGGACCCTTCCCTGATGTACAGAGATGGCCCTGGGTGCTATCTCCAGGATTAACATAGCTGCAAAGGACTCATCTTTAGACCTTGCCAAGGAAAAATAAGCCACTGAAATTGTGCAATTCCTGACAAGGGCTGTTTTCCAACTGGTGAGGAACCATGGCAAGAAACTCCCTTGAAACTCACCATGGCACCCTGACCCGTTTTGGAAATGCCCTTCTATGAAAAGTCATGCCTGGTCTTGCACATAAAACTGCATCCTAAAACATAACAATTTTTGTTTTGTTTATTTATTTAGGCTTTACTAGGTTGTAGAAAATTCTGAAAGAGATGGGAATAACAGACCACATGACCTGCTTCTTGAGAAACCTATATGTAGATCAGGAACCAACAGTTAGAACTGGACATGGACCAACAGACTGGTTCCAAATAGGAAAAGGAGTACGTCAAGGCGGTATATTGTCACCCTGCTCATTTAACTTATACGCACAGTACATCATGAGAAACGCTGGGCTGGAAGAAGCACAAGCTGGAATCAAGATTGCCAGGAGAAATATCAATAACCTCAGATATGCAGATGACACCACCCTTATGGCAGAAAGTGAAGAGGAACTAAAAAGCCTCTTGATGAAGGTGAAAGAGGAGAGTGAAAAAATTGGCTTAAGCTCAACATTCAGAAAATGAAGATCATGGACCTGGTTCCATCACTTCGTGGGAAATAGATGGGGAAACAGTGGAAACAGTGTTGCACTTTATTTTTTTTGGCTCCCAAATCACTGCAGATGGTGACTGCAGCCATGAAATTAAAAGACGCTTACACCTTGGAAGGAAGGTTATGACCAACCTAGATAGCATATAATAAGCAGAGACATTACTTTGCCAACAAAGATCCGTCTAGTCAAGGCTATGGTTTTTCCTGTGGTCATGTATGGATGTGAGGGTTGGACTATGAAGAAAGCTGAGTGCCAAAGAATTGATGCTTTTGAACTGTGGTGTTGGAGAAGCCTCTTGAGGGTCCCTTGGATTGCAAGGAGATCCAACCAGTCCATTCTAAAGGAGATCAGTCCTAGGTGTTTTTTGGAAGGAATGATGCTAAAGCTGAAACTCCAGTACTTTGGCCACCTCATGTGAAGTGTTGACTCATTGGAAAAGACCCTGATGCTGGGAAGGATTAGGGGCAGGAGGAGAAGGGGACGACAGAGGATGAGATGCCTGGATGGATTCATGGACTCGTTGGACGTGAGTTTGAGTGAACTCCAGGAGTTGGTGATGGACAGGGAGGCCTGGCATGCTGCAGTTCATGGGGTCGCAAAGAGTCAGACACCACTGAGTGACTGAACTGAACTGAACTGAAGTCGTAGTTGTGGCATGTGGGATCTACTTACCTGATGTGCTATGCTTGGGAGTACAGAGTCTTACCCACTCTTACCACTCTTACCCACTCTTCAAGGAAGTCTCGTAAAACAGCATTTTTAAAAATTATTTTTTAAAAACTTTGGAGTATAGCTGATTAATAATATTGTGATAGTTTCAGGTGGACAGCAAAGAGACTCAGCCATGCATATACATGTATCCATTCTTCCCCAATTTTCTTTCCCATCCAAGCTGTCACATAACATTAAGCAGAATTCACTGAAAAACATCATTTTCAATGAAGAGACACAGTAGACAACGATTCAGTCTCACTTCTTTCTCCAGTGTAGTACTATAGAGTGTTTATAAACTGACCCTGTAGTAAAGATTTTGCCTGCAAGGTCCATAAACAAACAAATATGTGTGTGTATATATATATATATATATATATATATATCTCGTATGTATAGATAATTATATATATATATGTAGATGATATCTACCTCTCAAATATTATTTAGAGCTAAAGCAGAAGGAACTATGATCAAGACAACTTATTTTCCTTCAGAAAAATCCTATCCCTGGGTGCCAGCCAGGGACTGTCTGCTCGAGGCAGTCTCCATGGCTTTGCCGAGCCTCAGATGCGAGACTGAGCCACAGCGGGGGACCTGAACAGGACTGAAGCTCCGGGGGCTCCTTCAGGATGGAGTCCTCCTGGGTTCCCACATTTCTAAAGGGCTTGGAGTTCTACTCAGAGCTGTATGGCAAGTTCCATCCTGAGATTTAGAGTTTCTGAAAAGCCAGGTCAGTGTCTCTCCAACACTGAGATGGACAGATGTTACTAAGTGAGAGATGTTACTTACTGATGGAGGTCCCCCTCAAACCAGTAAAGGGGTCTCCACTGCTGGGCCTGCTTCGTGATACTAGGCTGGGGAGATGAATTCAGTGGTAGCATCATCCTCCCACTCTGTCTCTGATGAAGGGAAACAGAGCACCCATCTGCCCATCACATGTCCCACTGAGATTTCATGAGACAGGTGTGTGATTGTGTTTCAGAGAATTAATAAAAGTTTTTTTTCCCCCTCTTTCTTTCTTTTTTCCCATTTGTGTCTTTGTCCACTTGAACTGTTCCTAACCTACAGTCTGTATTGATAACCAAGTTTTTTCTTTGCAGAAGACTAACCTATTATGTGAACTACACCTGACACTTATGGCCCTCCATTTCTGCAGGAGCCACATTCTGCATCTATTATCCTTTAACTTATTCTAGCCACATCCTTAAACTTAACTTTTTCGCATCATAAACCTCCCCTTGTAGTTTGGTACCTCGCTTTGCTCTATTTTAACCTCATGTTGATGCTTAACTTTATGGTGCACTCTCTTTGGAAGCCACCCCTAGTGGATTGCTTTCCCCCTTTTGTATTACAGGAAGAAAGTCACCAGGAAATCCACAGGACAATGGACCCAAGCACCAGGACCAACTGCCAGACCCAAATACCTAGCTACCTGACACTGGCCTATTGACTGTTTCCCAACAGTGCAAAAGAGAGAATTCAGGACCCCTACACCTTTTGTCCCATATCTCCAAGCCCTGACTGTGAGCCCCAACTGTATGATCCCCTGTATTCCCGATGTAGGGGAGACAGGCTCCTTGAGGCAGGAACCTATCGAGTTCTCTCTTCTGCCGGCTTAATGATTAAATCCATCTTTATGTGTCCTCCAAACTCTTTCTCCCCAATTTTTATTCAGCTCTGGTGGGCAAAGAAAACCAAGATTTTGGCAGCGACTGTTGATGCCATCCCATAACAAGCTAGGTGGTGTGGGGAGCAGGTCAGGACCACTGGGTCTCTTCCCTCAGTGCCCCAGGGGCCAGAAAGAGCATGGCTGTCCCTGCGGATGCTGGGAGTCAGCAAGTCTTGCCCAGGGAGTGAAACTGCCTCTGAACGAGTTAGTCCCTATTTGGGCCTGAAACAGCCTTTCATGGAAACAGTGTATGTGTTAGTTGCTTAGTCATGTCCGACTCTCTGCAACCCCGTAGACTGCAGCCCACCAGGCCCCTCAGTCCATGGGACTCACCAGGCAAGAACACTGGAGCACGTTGCCATTTCCTTCTCCAAAAGGAACTATCAGTTCAGTTCAGTTGAGTCGCTTAGTGGTGTCTGACTCTGCGACCCCATGAATTGCAACATGCCAGGCCTCCCTGTCCATCACCAACTCCCAGAGTTCACTCAAACTCATGTCCATTGAGTCAGTGAGGCCATCCAGCCATCTCATCCTCTGTCCTCCCCTTCTCTTCCTGCCCCCAATCCCTCCCAGCATCAGGGTTTTTTCCAATGAGTCAACTCTTCGCAGGACATGGCCAAAGGATTGGAGTTTCAGCCTCAGCATCAGTCCTTCGAAAGAACACCCAGGGGTGATCTCCTTTAGTATGGACTGGTTGGATGTTCTTGCAGTCCAAGGGACTCTCAAGAGTCTTCTCCAACACCACAGTTCAAAAGCATCAATTTTTCAGCACTCAGCTTTCTTCACAGTCCAACTCTCACATCCATACATGACCACGGGAAAACCATAGCCTTGACTAGACGGACCTTTGTTGGCAAAGTAATATCTCTGCTTTTCAAATGCTATCTAGGTTGGTTATAACTTTCCTTTCCAAGGAATAGGTGTCTTTTAATTTCACAGCTGCAATCACCATCTGCTGTGATTTTGGAGCCCCCAAAAATCAAGTCTGACACTGTTTCCACTGTTTCCCCATCTATCTTCCATGAAGTGATGGGACCGGATACCATGATCTTAGTTTTCTGAATGTTGAGCTTTAAGCCAACTTTTTCACTCTCCTTTTTCACTTTCATCAAGAGGCTTTTTAGTTCCTCTTCACTTTCTGCCCTAAGGGTGGTGTCATCTGCATATTTGAGGTTATTGATATTTTTCCCTGCAATCTTGATTCCAGCTTGTGCTTCTTCAAGCTTAAAAGGAGGTATAGAAATAAAGAAAGTGAATTCTCCCTTTTATGTCTGACTCTCTGCAACCCCATGAACTGTAGCCCACCAGCCTCCTCCATCCATGGAATTTTCCAGGCAAGCGTACTGGAGTGGGGTGCCATTTCCTTCTGCACAGGAAAACAGTGGGCAGTTTTAAAGCCCTGGATGGGTGAGGGTGAGGCTGGGGAGCGGGTAAGCGAAGATTCAACAAGAAGTCTGTGCCCCTGCCAGGGGAAACAGGCAAGTCTGTGCCGCTTGCCACACCCCTGCCCATCAGCTGAACTGACTGCCAAGGAGAAGTTTGTGGTTAAAAGGGCAGCAGGAAAGCTTTTCCTGGGGTTTCCACAGCCTCATTAGCATACAAGTGACTGCCCCTGCTTTGTGCTATAAAGGCCACTCCCATGACACACAGGGAAGAGGCTCAGTTAACCAGTTCCTAATAAGCAAATCCACAGCCAGTGCGGAATTCCTTCCGGAACCTGGCACCTTTTTAAAGCGGCAAGCGCAGCCTCTTCTCCAGCATCAGCCGCAGAGCTCGGGATGCCAGCATGAGGCTCCATTACCTGCTCCTCCTGCTCCTCTTGGTGGTCCTGTCTTCTGGGTCAGGTGAGCTCGTGGGAGCCCCGGGGGGAGCCGTGGGCTCTCTCTCCTGTTTCTACCTCCTTCTGTCCTGCTATCCCCATCTACACGTGGTCAGACTAAACCCACCATATTTGATGCTTCTGAGAAGCCAGCGCTGAGTCCTTAGTAGCGAGAGGGGTCTGAGAACCGCCCTGCAAATTCCTGGTTGTTTCTAAGCCACTCTAGTGAGTCAAAACTTCTGAGCCTGTCTCCTCATTGGTTTCATGAGAAGGAAACAGAAGATGCCTCTGTTAAGTGACTCTCCTTGTTTTCTTTTTCATAAAAGCAAGAAATTTGATTTTGTCCCATGACAGAAGCACAGAATGTCACTTTACAAATCTTTATATTTGAAGGGTGGTGGCTCTAGGCGACCAGACAAGTCCAGAGGAGAGTCAGGCCGAGCCTGGGCTTCAGGAGCTGCCCTTGGGACGCTCCGTGCTGAGTCTCCTCAGCAGGAAGGTCCTCCAGGACACGTCGCTGACGATGTGACCCTCGCTCCACAGCTGGGAGGCAGCACATCCAAAGTAGTGTGCAGGATCGGCTGTCTGAATTTCATCTTACCCTTGATATTTCCTGAAATAGGATGAAAGTATGTAGGGAGGAAGGAGGGAGGAAGGGAGGGCGGGAGAGGCTGCGGAGACTGAGACCTGAGACAACTGATTAGATGTCAAAATCAAGTTGAAAAGGCCTAGTCTGATCAGTGTTGTTTCTGACTGTAACCCAACTCTTAGCACAGTGGCAGGGAGAGAGGACAGGGGTGTCAGGAATGTGGCCTCTCAGTGCCCGGGGCCCGGGTTCTATCCCTGGACGGGGAACGAGAGAGGGACCAGAGGTGCCTTGTGGTCAAGAGGAAAAAGGCTTGTGAGGAAGACGGGAAGGCCTCTGGTCTGGAGGAAACCACAAAGGGAGGGGGAGAGGGGCTGAATCGCACCAGCGCTGAGAGCGTTCTGAGTCAGTAGAGACGATGATACAAAACTTTTTTTTCTGAACCATTGTCACTGTCAGCTGTAGGTAACTTTGAGAGTAAGTTCTCTTTAACCAGTTCTTACTTTCAGCTGTATCTTTTCCTCCTATCTCAGCTGCACTACTTGACTGGCTCCATGAGTGGGAAACCTAAGCGGTGAAAATAGAACCCGGGGGCCACTTCTGACTCCTGGTGGGAAGGTGGATGTAGCAGAGCTTCCCAGTCTTTGCCCTCATGGTGGAGCTGACCCCGCTCACAACCAGGGTCCTCACACCCCAGTCCCTCAGCCTCTGGTTCTGGAAATGTGAGGGTCCACCAGAGCGTGGGCAGGGTCAGTGTCTGTCTGGAAGCTGGTCCACGGGGTCCTGGACTCACATCTTGTTGTCACGAGGCCGTGTCTGCATCTCAGAACAGAAAGCCCCAGGGCCTCGCTCAGAGGGGACACAGCTGGCCTTCTCGAGATGCTGCTTTCCTGCTGACACGTTTTTCCCTCTTCCTTCTCTTTTTAGGATTTACTCAAGGAGTAAGAAGTTATCTAAGCTGCTGGGGGAATAGAGGCATCTGTTTGCTGAACAGGTGCCCTGGACGCATGAGACAGATTGGCACCTGTTTAGCGCCCCGAGTAAAATGCTGCAGGTAAAAGAAGGTGAAGATGCGGCCGGGACCGATGCGGAGACAGAAACTGGACCCTTTGACAGAGCGTCTAAAATTTAAACCAGAATAAATTTTGTTCAAAGTTAAAGAATCTTGCCCACTGGTCATTGAGGTTGTTGTGTGGTGTCTGATCCCAGGCGAATTCTGAAATCCCTGAGGATGCTCTCTGAGCTCCCTATGTGGACTATCGGGGAATCATGGTGGGGTGCTCTGTGCTCCCAGGGGTGTGACCCCCTGTTCCTTGGGGGCCTGACCATCCCCAGCCCCTCTGTCTGCTGTCCTTCCTTCTTCCCAGCCCAGGGCACCCTGTCCTGCCCCACGTCTCCCCTCAAACATGCACCCCAGGGGTCCAGAATCACCAGCACATCAGTCCCATAGGAAAGCCCCTGCCCCCGCTCCAGGAGGAAACCCCCCTCCTCTGTCCCCTGCAGCCCTCACTTCCATTCGGTTTGTGCTTCTTACTTCTGCCTTGTGCGCACGTGGATACACTTCTGATTCCCTTTTGGGCTATAAGATCTCTGTAGGCATAGATTGTCCTACTCCTGTACGTGCTGGGCATTGAGACGAGACATTGCTTCACAAATTGTCATCAACTGAATGACAGAGTTGACATGGATGAAGCATGTCTCTCTGTGTGTACATGATATGATGCAACTAGATGCTATGGAAAACCAAGTCCTGTGGAAAGCACAGTTCAATGAAGGCAACACAGCACAGAACACAGAGACCTCAAGGGCGGGGTGAGCATGCTGACCTCAGCCTGCTTGCAGTTTCTTCAGAGGGTTTGCTAGTTAAAACAAGAGCCTTGCTGGTGCACACTGTATGTGTGAGCAGCTCTCTGGTCTTTGCACTAACTCTTCCCTCAGTGCAAGCTGAGGTCACCAAGGGGATGGTGTTAGGAGACAGGGCCTTTGGGAGGTGATTTGGTCATGAGGGTGGGATGCTCTTGGGTGGAATGAGGGCCTTTATGAAAGAGACCCCAGAGAGATGGCTCACCCCTTGTGCCCTCTGACGACACAGGGAGACTGCCGTCTACCAGCCACCTGCTCTATCTTGATCGTGGAGCTCCCAGCCTCCAAAACTGAGAAGTAAGGGTCTGTTGTTAGTAAGCCACCTATTACAATACCACATGTAAAATAGATAGCCAGCATGGATTTTCTGTATGACTCAGGGAACTCAAACAGGGGCTCTGAGACCTGTTAGAAGGGTGGGATGGGGAAGGAGATGGTATGAAGTTCGAGAGGGAGGGGACATGGGTGAACCCATGGATGATTCCTGTTTTTCTATGACAGAAAACCACGAAATTCTGTAAAGCAATCATCCTTCAGTTAAAAAACAAAGTGCAAAAAAAGAGCCACCTGGCCTATCGTGTTTCTGTTTCAGTAGCCTGAAAGGGCAGACACATGACAAGTGAGAATTACAGCACAGGTGAATTAAGTACCTAAGCATTCAGCCTTAAGATAGGGAAATGACGTGGAGTATCTGGCTGTGCCCAATGCCATCTCATTACAAGGAGCCTTAGATGTGGAGGAGGGACGCAGACCAGTGTCAGAGATGCACACTGAGAGGCTAAACCAGCGTCTCATAAGCTCACACTGATGTGGAGAGGCCATAAGCCAAGGAGGGTAGGCAGCTTCTAAGTGTGAGAAGGAAGGAAGCCTCCAGAAGTTATGGCATCCTGCTGACACTGTGATATGAAGCCAATGAGACCCATTTGGGACTTTGGATCCTAAGAACCACAATAACAAGTATGTGTTCCTTTAAGCCACGTAGCTTGTGGCAATTTGCTACAGCTGCAATAGGAAATCAATACAGCAGTAGCTTAAAATCATGCCTTGAGCCTAAAATTAACAGCTCAAAAGACACAGACCTGTGTGTGTTTAATGGAGGAAAAAAATGATAACAGCTGTCAACATTTTACTCAACTTTATATTTCTTTTTTCACAGAAATGCCCATGGTGAATCTGCCAACTCTTCTTCATCTCGAAGGTTGTATTGGGGACTCAGTCTTACACCTCAAGTATCTTGTATACCTTTTATCCTTTATTTTTAGTTTGTTTTATTATCACGGAATGTTTATCTGCCATTAAGTGTGGTTTGGTGGTACTGTTTATATGAAATTTTTATCATATTCTTTGTTGGGATTTCAGTTTTTAATTTCTATTTAATTTTAAGTTGCATTCTTGTATCTGTTGATGTTTTACTGCCATAACATTTCTGGGTGTCATGTTGGACTCCTGCATGGGAGGAATGCTCATGTTATTCAAGCACCGGGAAGATGATGGCTTTCCCATGTGACTCTTGAGCCAAATGGGCTCATGCTCTGGTCCAAGGCCAGCCTTTCCACCTCGGTCCTGGGTCTCATTTCTCATGCTTACTCAGGGGTGAGACCCAAACTATTTCTACCTCTTGCCCCCATCGAGTGCAGCTACAAAAACTAAAAGCAGGGACTTCCCTGGTGGTCCAGTGGTTAAAACTCCAGCTGCCAATGCAAGGGGCATGGGTTCAATCCCTTGTCAGGGAACTAAGATCTCATATGCTAGAGTTCAGTTCAGTTGCATCATATCTGAGTCTTTGCCACCCCAGGGACTGCAGCATGCCAGGCCTCCCTGTCCATCAACAACTCCTGTGGTTACTCAAACTCATGTCCATCAAGTCAGTGATGCCATCCAACCATCTCATCCTCTGTCATCCCCTTCTCCAACCTTCAATCTTTCCCAGCATCAGGGTCTTTTCAAATGAGTTACTTCTTCCCATCAGGTGGCCGAAGTTTCAGCTTCAGCATCTGTCCTTCCAATGAATATTCAGGATTGATTTCCTTTAGAATGGACTGATTGGATCTACTTGCAGTCCAAGGGACTCTCAGGAGACTTCTCCAACACCACAGTTCAAGAGCATCAATCCTTCAGTGCTCAGCTTTCTTTATAGTCCAACTCTCACATCCATACATGACTACAGGAAAAACCATAGCTTTGACTAGATGGACATTTGTTGGCAAACTAATGTCTCTGCTTTTTAATAAGCTGCCTAGGTTGGTCATAGCTTTTCTTACAAGGAGCAAGCGTCTTTTAATTTCATGGCTGCAATCACTATCTGCAGTGATTTTGGAGCCTCAAAAATAAAGTCATCTATTGCTTCCACTGTTTCCCCATCTATTTGCCATGAACTGATGGTATCAGTTGCCATGATCTCATTTTTTGAATGTCAAGTTTTAAGTCAGCTTTTTCCTCTCTCCACTTTCAGCTTCATCAAGAGGCTCTTTAGTTCCTCTTCACTTTCTGCCATAAGGGTGATATCATCTGCAATGTGAGCTTATTGATATTTCTCCTAGCAATCCTGATCCAGCTTGAGTTTCATCCAGCCTGGCATTTTGCATGATGAACTCTGCACAGAAGTTAAATAAGCAGGGTGACAATATACAGCCTGACTTACTACTTTCCCAGTTGGAACCAATCTGTTTTTCCATGTCTGGTTCTAAGTGTTGCTTCTTGAGCTGCATACAGGTTTTGCAGGAGGCACGTCAGGTGGTCCATCTCCGTCAGAATTTTCCACAGTTTATTGTGATCCAGAGAGTCAAAGGCTTGAGCATAGTCGATGAAGCAGAAGTAGATGTTTTCTGGAAATGTCTTGCTTTTTCTATGGTCCAACAGATGTTAGCAATTTGATCTCTGGTTCCTCTGCCTTTTCTCAATCTAGCTTGTACATATGGAAGCTCTCAGTTCATGTACTGTTGAAGCCTAGCTTGGAGGATTTTGAGCCCAACTTGGCTAGCAATCAACAGTCTGCATTGATAACTAAGTTTCTTCTTTCCAGAAGACTAACCTATTATGCTGGAGAAGGCAATGGCACCCCACTCCAGTACTCTTGCCTGGAATATCCCAAGGAGCTTGGTGGGCTGCAGTCCATGGGGTCGCTAGTGTCGGGCTTGACTGAGCGACTTCACTTTCACTTTTCACTTTCCTGCATTGGAGAAGGAAATGGCAACTCACTCCAGTTTTCTTGTCTGGAGAATCCCAGGGACGGAGGAGCCTGGTGGGCTGTCGTCTATGGGGTCACACAGAGACGGACAAGACTGAAGTGACTTAGCAGCAGCAACCTATTATGCAAACTACATCTGTACCAGTTGCCCTCTAATTCTGCAGGAGCCACACTCTGCATCTATTATTCCTTAACTTATTCTAGTCACATCCTGATACTTAACTTTATGGCATCATAAACCTCCCCTTGTAGTTTGGTACCTCTCTTTACTCTATTTTAACCTCATGTTGATGCTTAACTTTATGGTGCACTCTCTTTGGAAGCCACCCCATAGTGGTTTGCTTTCCCCCTTTTGTATTACAGGAAGAAAGTCACCAGAAAATCCCCAAAGGACAATGGACCCAAGCACCAGGACCAACTGCCAGATCCAAATACCTAGCTACCTGACCCTGGCCTAGTGACTGTTTCCAAACAGTGCAAAAAGAGAGAATTCAGGACCCCTACACCTTTTATCCCATATCTCCAAACCCTGACTGTGAGCCCCGCCTGTTTGATCCCCTGGATTCCCGATGGAGGGGAGACAGTCTCCTTGAGGCAGGAACCTATTGTGTTCTCCCTTCTGCCAGCTTAAGGGTTAAATCCATCTTTCTGCTTGCCCCAAACTCTGTCTCTACAAATTTAATTTGACTCCAGTGGGCAGAGAAAACCAAGATTTCCGTGGCAACAATGTCATCGAGTCTGGCTGGTTCCCCACCTCTCCGCCAGGATGACTCCTGCCAACGGGGATCAGGAGGCATCCTGTGTGACCTCATTCACCCCTTCCTCCGCCCTTTGTTGACCCGGCCTCTTATCATGTAGCCATGCACAGGGGCTCCCAGGTGTCTCTGCCACAGTCTACCTGAGAAGGGCAGAGGAACTAACTGCAAGGTAGGTTTCCAGGAGAGAGAGAAAGACATTTGTGGTTAAAGAAAGCGTGGGACTAGATGTGTAACATTTAGGGAGTCAGTGTAAAGGATAACTTTCAGTATAAAAGTACAATTGTGGCCAATTGCCTGTAGGCTATACTTTCTTTTCCATTACTATAAAAGTACTGTTGCTGGGGCCAAGGAAGTAAAACCCTCACAGCTATTCTGTAGAATTAAGTAAGACTTATTTAAACAGCTTGCTACAAACACTTACTCTATTTTTAGGTTGATGTCACTAAACTAAAATAAATCTCCACTTAGTGAAAGATTCAAATGCAGATCAAAAGATTAAAAGTGAAAACATTTTATTGCTAAGTTGCCTCAGGACAGAGAGAAAAACATCCATACATATAGATCACATAAGATGGAAGAGAGGTGGGTGAGTGAAGGCTAGAGACCATGACGTATTATGACCTGCTTTGACCTGTTAGGTTGGGAGTGGGTGAGTCGGTGCTTGTGCTCAGGAACACTTTGGGATAAAGCAAGTTAATGGGCTCTCTCCAGACCCTCAAAACCCTAAGGATTATGCCCAAGCCTTCCTTTCTTTTCTCCTTCCCTTCCTCATTCCCTCCATTCATATCCATTTATTCATTCACCTATATGTTGACTCTTCCATACTACTACCTATTCATAGAAACAAATGTTTGACTACCTGCTCAATGCCAGGCACTGTTCTAGGTGTTGAGAATGTGAGATAATAAAACAGGACTTGTTACTTTGGAGATTTACATATAAAGAAAAAGAGAGGTATGAACACTGTAAAGTAAAACCAAGTGGAGAGAAGGAAGACATGGAGAAAAATATCAATGATTTACCTGGTAGGCGTGTGTGCTAAGTCACTTGTCTATGCAAGAGCTTGCTTAGGATGGATCAATTCTCACTGTAAATGGTAGCAAAAAAAAAAAAAAAAACATGTTGAGAGTGAAAAAAGATAATTTTAATTTCCAAAATTCCGTTTCGATTGTGAAAGGTGTATGTGTGTTGGATTGTTGTTGTTCAGTCAATCAGTCGTGTCCAGCTCTTTGCGACCCATGGATTGAGGGTGTATATTCTGAAAGGAGAAATGGACAGAGGCAGAGACATGAAATAAAGGTGAAAAAAAGAAATGAATAATTTTCTAACAGAATTCACTGTTTAATGATTTTTCTCCAAAAAATGCACCACCTCAGAGCCATAAGCAGAAGTGAGAATCAGTGTAGGAACCCTGACTTCCTGCAAACCTCTTCCTTTACAAAAGGCAAACACTTGGACCATGTGTCCATACATGAAACATCCTCAAATTAGGCCCAGGCCCAGGTGAACATCTCTGGTGGGATAAAAGCACTTTCTTTCCAGCTGAAGTTTTCAAACTCTCTCCCAGATCACCTGCCCTGATTCAGGTGTGCCACCAGACACTGGTTCAACTTGGAATTCCGAAAACTCCTTTCTCCTCATGAAGCTACTGTACCTTTTCTTCCTCTTACTTGTGCATCTTATCCACACAACATCGGGTAAGTGGCAAACGTAACAAGTCGGGTGATATGGTGGATGACCTTGGAGCCTGGAGTATGGAAGGTCATGTTGATTCATCATCCAGTGATGTGCTTAACGGAATATTATCCACTCTGAGAGAAGCATAGCATATGGGACATGCTCCATTTTACAAATAATGAAAGAGAAGCTTAAAGAACTGAAAAATAGCCTCCCATGATTGCCCTTAACTAGTTGGTGGTAAACCCATAAATTGTAATGGTGATGGAAAGATTTACAGGGGAATTTACAGCTTACAAATCATTTCCATGTGACTAACAGTATCATTAATAATAATACTAAATCTTGTTGACCACTTCCAATCCCAAAAAAAGATAATGCCAAAGAATGCTCAAAAGAACACACAATTTACTCTCACGCCAGTAAAGTAATGGCCAAAATTCTCCAAACCAGGCTTCAGCAGTACATGAACAGTGAACTTCCAGACGTTCAAGCTGGTTTTAGAAAAAGGAGAGGAACCAGAGATCAAATTGCCAACATCTGCTGGATCATAGCAAAAGCAAGAGAGTTACAGAAAAACATCTATTTCTGTTTCCTTGACTATACCAAATCCTTTGACTGTGTGGATCACAATTAACTGTGGAAAATTCGGAAAGAGATGGGAATACCAGACCATGTGACCGCCTTCTTGAGAAACCTGTATGTAGATCAGGAAGCAACAGTTAGAACTGAACATGGAACAACAGAAGGGTTACTAATAGGAAAAAGAGTATGTCAAGGCTGTCTATTGCCACCCTGCTTATTTAACTTATGTGCAGAGTACATCATGAGAAATGCAGTGCGGAAAGAAGCACAAGCTGGAATCAAGACTGCTGGGAGAAATATCAATAACCTCAGATATGCAGATGACACCATCTTTATGGCACAAAGGGAAGAGGAACTAATAAGACTTGATGAAAGTGAAAGAGGAGAGTGAAAAAGTTGGCTTAGAGCTCAACATACAGAAAAATAAGATCATGGTATCAGGTCCCAAAACTTCATGTCAAATAGATGAGGAAACAGTGGAAAAAGTGCCAGACTTTATTTTTCGGGCTCCAAAATTATTGCAGATGGTGGCTGCAGCCATGAAATTAAAAGAGGCTTACTCCTTGGAAGGAAAGTTATGACCAACCTAGATAGTATATTGAAAAGCAGAGATATTACTTTGCCAACAAAGATCCATCTAGTCAAGGCTATGGTTTTTCCAGTGGCCGTGTATGGATGTGACAGTTGGACTGTGAAGAAAGCTGAGTGCTAAAGAATTGATGCTTTTGAACTGTAGTGTTCAGAAGACTCTTGAGAGTCCTTTGCACTGCAAGGAGATCCAACCAGTCCATCCTAAACGACATCAGTCCTGGGTGTTGTTTGGAAAGACTGATGCTGAAGCTGAAGCTCCAATACTTTGGCCACCTCATGCGAAGAACTGACTCATTGGAAAAGACCTTGATGCTGGGAGGGATGGGGGGCAGGAGGAGAAGGGGGCGACAGAGGATGAGATGGCTGGATGGCATCACCGAATCGATGGACATGAGTTTGAGTGAACTCTGGGAGTTGGTGATGGACAAGGAGGGCTGGCGTGCTGCGATTCATGGGGTCACAAAGAGTCAGACACGACTGAGTGCCTGAACTGAGCTGAACTGAAGTTCCTGTTTAACTAAAACAATGAAACTTTTAATGCCTTATCCCAAATATATTCCTCATAGCAATATTTATGGGGTAGGCCATTTTACAAGATGGGATTAAGGAATTAAGTAATTTCTTCAAAGGAGTGCAGATTGAATGTAGGGAGCATTTTAACTCAAGCCCAAGTGGGTTTGACTCAGTTGTATTAAATGTTCAACAATCCGAGAAAACTAATGTACTTACTGAATTACATAAAATCAACAAATCCTATAGCTCAAGTGTGATCTGTGCATCACTCAGGACATACTTATCCTACAAGGTTACATCTTGTTCACCTGCAATCCAAGCTAAACTGGGTGTCCTGCATTTTCCATGCAGCCATCCTCAGGTGACAGCATGCTCCAGGCTGTGCTGTGGTGACAGCGCCTCTAGATCTTAGCATCTCACAAGAGCCAAAGTTAATTCTCGCTCAAATGACTCCAACCAGGGAGGGCCTGGGTGGTCTGATCAGACCCCCACCCCCAAGGAGCAGCCACCACCGTGGGTGCTGCTGGTCCTCTGCCCCATCAAAGCACTCTTAGGACTCTCATGCTGGCGATTACGGGCCCCAGCCCTGAAGGGAAACGTCAGTTCCCCACAGAATTCATTAATCAAGAAGGTCCAGTTGTTTAGTCACTCAGTTGTGGTCCACTCTTTGGGACCCCATGGACTGTCGCCCACCAGGCTCCTCTGTCCATGGGATTCTCCAGGCAAGGATACTGGAGTGGGTTGCCATTCCCTTCTCCAGGGCATCTTCCCAACCCAGGGATCAAAACTGCATCTCCTGCATTGGCAGGTGGGCTCTTTGTCACTAGGGCCACCTGGGAAGCCCCTTAACTGGTATCCTTTGGTGCTTTTCACTCAAGAGTACATTGACGAATTACCTGTATTAAAAATAATCTAGCTCATAAAGCCTCACCTGATTGTGGTCTATGCAAGAGCTTGCTTAGGATGGATCAATTCTCTCTGTAAATGGTAGCATAAAAAAAAAAATGTTGAGAGTTAAAAAAAGGTCTTTCTAATTTCCAAAATTCCTTCTCATTTTTCCATTGTAAAAGCTATATACTGTTGCGTTGTTTTTGTTCAGTCAATCAGTCGTGTCCAACTCTGTGACCCATGGATTGAGGGTGTTTAATCTGAAAGGAGAAATGGACAGATGCAGAGACATGAAATAAAGGTGAAAAAAAGAAATGAATAATTGTCTAACATAATTCACTGTTTAATGATTTTTCTCCAAAAATGCACCAAACCTAAGAGCCATAAGTAGAAGTGAGAATCAATGTGGAAACCCTGATTTCCTACAAACCTCTCCCTTTACAACAAGCAAACACTTGGACCATGTGTTCATAGATGAAACATCCTCAAATTAGGCCCAGGCCCCGCTGAACATCTCTGGTTGGAAAAAAGTGCTTTCTTTCCAGCTGAAGTTTTCAAACTCTCTCCCAGATTGCCTGCCCCGATTCAGATGTGCCACCAGCCACAGGTTCTACTTGGAATTCTGAAAACTCCTTTCCCATTATGAAGCTACTGTACCTTCTCTTCCTCTTACTTGTGTGTCTTATCCAGACAACATCAAGTAAGTGGCAGATGCAACTGGTCGGGTGATATGGTGGATGACTGTGGAGCCTAGAGTAGGGAAGGTCAAGTTGATTCATCATCCAGTGAGGTGCTAAACGGAATAATATCAAATCTGAGAGAAGCATAGCATATGCGACATGCTCCATTTTACAAATAATGAAAGAGAAGCTTCAAGAAGTGAAAAATAGCCTCCCATGATTGCCCTTAACTAGTTGGTGTTAAAACCATAAAGTGTAATTGGTGATAGAAAAGATTTACTGGGGACTTTGCGGCTTACAAATCATTTCCATGTGGCTAACAGTAACACCAATAATAATGGCAAATCATGTTGACCACTTCCAATCCCAAAGAAAGGCAATGCTAAAGAATGCTCAAACGAACACACAATTGCACTCATCTCACCTGCCAGTAAGGTAATGCTCAAAATTCTCCAAGCCAGGCTTCAGCAGTACACGAACCGTGAACATTCAGACGCTAAAGCTGGTTTTAGAAAAGGCAGAGGAACCAGAGATCAAATTGCCAACAAACGCTGGATCATCGAAAAGCAAAAGAGTTTCAGAAAAACATCTATTTCTGCTTTCTTGACTATGCCAAAGCCTTTGACTGTATGGATCACAATAAACTGTGGAAAATTCTGAAAGAGATGGGAATACCAGACCACGTGATCAGCCTCTTGAGAAACCTGTATGCAGGTCAGGAAGCAACAGTTAGAACTGGACATGGAACAACAGAATGGTACCAAATACGAAAAAGAGTACGTAAGGCTGTCTATTGTCACCCTGCTTATTTAACTTATATGCAGAGTACATCATGAGAAATACTGGGCTGGAAGAAACACAAGCTGGAATCAAGATTGCCGGGAGAAATATCAATAACCTCAGATATGCAGATGACATCATCCTTATGGGAGAAAGTGAAGAGGAACTAAAAAGCCTCTTGATAAAAGTGAAAGAGGAAAGTGAAAAACTTGGCTTAAACCTCAACATTTGGAAAACTAAGATCATGGTATCTGGTTCCAACACTTCCTGGCAAATTGATGGGGAAACAGTGGAAACAGTGCCAGACTTAATTTTGGGGGGTTTGAAAGTCACTGCAGGTTGTGGCTGCAACCATGAAATTAAAAGAAGCTTACTCCTTGGAAGGAAAGTTATGACCAACCTAGACAGTATACTGAAAATCAGAGATCTTACTTTGCCAACAAAGGCCGTCTACTCAAGGCTATGGTTTTACCAGTGGTCATGTATGGATGTGAGAGTTGGACTGTGAAGAAAGCTGTGTGCCGAAGAATTCATGCTTTTGAACTGTGGGGTTGGAGAAGATTCTTGAGAGTCCCTTGGACTGTAAGGAGATCCAACCAGTCCATCCTAAACGAGATCAGTCCTGGGTGTTCATTAGAAGGACTGATGCTGAAGCTGAAGCTCCAATACTTTGGCCACCTTATGTGAAGAGCTGACTCATTAGAAAAGAACTTGATGCTGGGAGGGATTGGGGGCAGGAGGAGAAGAGGACGAGAGAGGATGAGATGGCTGGATGGCATCACCTACTTGATGGACATGAGTTTGAGTGAATTCTGGGGGTTGGTGATGGACAAGGAGGGCTGGTGTGTTGCTATTCTTGGGGTCACAAAGAATCAGACACAACTGAGCGCCTGAACTGAAGTTCCTCTTTAACTAAAACAATGAAACTTTTCATGTCTTATCCCAAATATATTCCTCCTTAGCAATATTTATGAGGTAGGCCATTTTACAAGATTGGATTAAGAAATGAAGTAATTTGTTCAAAGAAGTGCAGATTGAATGTAAGGAGCACTTTAACTCAAGTCCAAGTGGGTTTGACTCCAAAGACCTTGTTTTATTAAATATTCAACAATCCCAGAAAACTAATGTACTTACTGAATTACATGAAATCAACAAATACTTTAGCTCAAGTGTGATCTGTGTATCACTCCGGACATACTTATCTTACAAGGTTATGTGTTGCTCACCTGCAATCCAATCTAAACTGGGTGTCCTGAATTTTCCCTGCAGCCCTCCTCAGGTTATAGCATGCTGCAGGCTGTGCTGTGGTGACAGTGCCTCCAGGTCTTAGCTTCTTCAAAGAGCCAAAGTTAATTCTTGTTCAAATGAGGCCAACCCAGGAGGGCCTGGGTGCTCTGATCCGACCCCCACCCCCAAGGAGCAGCCACCAATGTGGGTGCTGCTGTTCCTGTGTCCAAGCAAAGCACTCTCAGGACCCTTGTGCTGGCGATTAAGGGCCCTAACCCTGAAGGGAAATGTCAGTTCCGCTCATAATTCATTAATCAAACAGATCTAGTTGTTTAGTCACTTGGTTGTGGTCCATTCTTTGGGACCCCATGGACTGACGCCCACCAGGCTCCTCTGTCCATGGGATTCTCCAGGCATGCATACCAGAGTGGGTTGCCATTCCCTTCTCCAGGGGATCTTTCTGACTCAGGGATCAAACTTGCATCTCCTTGTCTCCTCCATTGATAGGCGGATTCTTACCAGCTTAGCCATCAGTGAAGACTGAGGGAAGCCCCATAGACACTGTTTAAATGAATGAGCACAATCACCTTCCTATAGAACAATTTAAGGCCCCTTCTCAGTTCTTACTATAATTTTACAAAAATGTGGAAAAACATTCTAAGCTTATAGGTCACACCAAACCAAGGAGAGTGCCAGTTGTGTCCCTGTGGACTGTAATTTGGATTTCCTTGCTATATAAGATGAATTCTGGTAGCTTTAGTTACACATGCCTTATTTATTGTTTATTTTTCACCTCCCCTCCTTTATAGGGAAAAGAAAAAGGAAAAACCTTGAATGTGAGAAAATGGGTGGTGCCTGCAAGTATCAGAACACCCATGGGTGCATCATCATGTCTGGAGAATGCAAGAGTTGGAAGAAACACTGCTGCAGACTCTAGTTTCAGCATCGGAGCATCCTCAGCAACACAAGACACTCCCCACAGCTGAGTCCTGTTTAAAAAGAGACACTGCTCATTCGGGTCCTGTGGGGTCTTTCTGAGTGCATGAGGTCATGAACTGGATGGGAAGATTTCAGTTGGAAGTCTGGTCACACCACTCGTTAGCTGATTAACTCTGGACAGGCCTTGCCTTTCCTAGGTCTCAGTCTCTGCTCCTGTGACTGTTGAAATGGATGTTCTCCACAACCTCATTTGTTGGTGGTGGGGTTTAGTTGCTGAATCATGTCTGTCTCTTGTGACCCCATGGACTGAATCCATGTGACTTTCCAGGCAGGATACTGGAATCGGTTGTCCTTTCCTTTTTCAGGAGATCTTTCTGACCCAGGGATCAAGCCCACATCTCCTGTGTCTCCTGCATTGGCAGGCAGAGTCTTTAGCACTGAGCCCCAGGAAAGCAAACCTGTTAATATATCTCTACAAATGTATGGATGAGGGAAAGAGCTTTGAGTGTGTGTGTGTGCGTGTTATAGTATGAAAAGTCACCGAGATTTTGTGTCCCTTTGTGGAAGGATATCTGTGTTTCCATTGGCATATGGGTTTCCACATGGTCAACATGTGCTTAACTTCATAAGAGACAGCAAACTGCTTTCTGAAGCAGCTCTGGTCACTGCTGATAATCTCAGTGGCCTCTGAATTTCCAGTCTCTCCATGTTCCCATCCCTCGTCACACCTCCATGTAAAATTTTCAGTGTTTCTCTGTTAAAAGGATGAAGGACAAATTCTCTAGTGTCTCAGGTCCTTCACCCATTGGCCATACTTTCTCGAGTTTCATCATATCTCAGCCTGGTTCTCAAACTAACCCCTGACACAGTGTCAGTCGTCTTTCTGGCATATTTTGTTCTCCTCACACTGAAACACACTTAAGTTACTTGTCCTCTGAGTTTCCCTGCCTGATTTGTACTCGCTTTTTATAGTCTCAGCTCACACATGGCCTTCACTGGGAAGACATCCTTCATTCACCCAACTTGAGTAAGAGAAGAGACTTTAGTTCCATAGCCTCAGCTACCAGTACTGTTTCTAGCACACAGTAGGTGTTCAATAGATGTTGACAGAATAGTCGATGAATAAAGAAAACGATAGAATGAGGCTTCAGCTTTCCAATGTAATTCAGGGATGATCCATTAAATGTGAATTCCTCAGTTTACTTAATTTAGAAAGTTCCATCAAACATGAGTCCACCATTCAGTGGAAGTGTTTACCATGTGATGAAGACAATTTATTTTCTTCCCAGACACACACTTGTGTGAGAGTCACACAAATTAAGCATTCTACAACCTAAAGAAAGAACAAAAATGTCTGTTTTTGGAAGAAAGTCTTGAGATCATGATCCGGGGGAAGAAATAATTCAGTTCAACCAGGAATCCCCAAAATACACTGCCAGGAAAGTGTTCTGTCTTATGCACCTCTTTTCCCTCACTTTGTCCCTCCTATTATACTTGCTTGTTCAGTAGGAGAAAGGCTGAATTTAAAATTTGTTGTGAATAGAAATTTTATGCTGTAATTTGGAAACTAGGATCAGAGAGTATAAACAGCTCTCTTGGACTCACATTTACAGCCTGTTATTGTGCCCTCTGAAATGTGCCATTGTGGGGTTATCAGTTTTTTTTTGGAAACACCACATTAAAATTTTGTACGTTTGTGTTTTCATTTCCTGGCAAGGAATCCCACTGAAGATAAGATGGTAGCACAGATATTTACTAAAATCTGCGAACATACTCACACATATGCCCCACACAGTTGAAAAGTGTCAGCAATACTCTGAAAGTCACTCACCATTCCCAGGCTAAGAACATACGCCTGCTTTCAGGGTTTCTCAGATAAGTCTTACAATTAATATTAAAGATCTAAACATCAAGACCCTGAAGCTAAGGACCTAGAATGATAGGGCACCAGCTGATGGGAGACAGGTTTCTAAAAGAGAAAAGGAATAACCTGCCTGGCTCCAAACCAGGACTAAGGTTGGTTTGGGACTTCTCTGGTGGTCCAGTGGCTGGGAGTCCAACTGCCAGTGCAGGGGACACAGGTTTGATCCCTGGTCCTGAAAGATCCCACATGTCTCGGGGCACCTAACCCCATGTGCCAAATGGCTGAGCCTGCGATCTAGAGTCCAGGACCAGCAACAAGGGAAGCCACCACAATGAGAAGCCTGAGGAACACAACTAGAAAGGAGCCCCCAGTCACCGCAACTAGAGAAAGCTTGGGCTCAGCAGCAAAGACCCAGTGCAGCCAAAAATTAAAAAAAAAAAAAAGTTGCTTTTCCTGCCTCTTAGGAGGTGGGGGAGATAAGCAAGGACCCCCCAAGGACCCTCTAAGTCCAGCCTGTCCACTCTGGGGCATTAGTAGAGGTCACCAGCTTTGGAGCCCAGGTTGAGTGGTCAGAGGGCTGGCTCTCATTGGCTTTGACCTGGGGGGTCAACGCACTGTGGGGTCAATGCCAGGGCTGGTGGCACGCTCACACTCCCCGCTCTGCCCACTCATGGAAATCAACCTTGTTTCCACTTTCTTGAACTGCTCATTCTACCCACAGGCTGGAGGGAAGGTGCTAGCACTTGGCTTCCAGCAGAGAGCTTGCTCATCACGGGTCCTCACACAGGCAGCTCTATGCCACATCCTGGAGGCTGTCCTGATGCCCACCTATGCCTCACTGGGCTTCATCATGGCCGCTGTGGCCCAGGAGCTCTGACTTCTGGACTCTCCATCGCTGGGACCCATGGATGTCCTAGTGCTGTGCCGAGAAACATACATGAGGAGTTCTGCAGCTCTGTCTTCATTCTTACCCAGGACATCCCCTCAGAGCCCAGAGGAGGAAGGGAATCTATGCCCCCTTCTCTCTGACTGAAAGTTAGCCCAGTGAGGAAACTGACTTGGGGTCACTCATCTGAGTGAGGCCACAGAATCGATGACTGTGCCCAATGGGCCCACAGCAGAGAGCGCCTTGTTGACCAGAAGCAGACAAAGGACGGGGGTCTGGGGGTGGGCATCAAGGGAGCTATTGCATCCATCCAGCCCCTGCTCGCTTAGCTCATTATCTGTCAGGTTTTGTGAGCAACACCCTGGAAGCACGAGGAGCCCTGGGCAGTGAGACCTAGGAAAGGAATGATTGGTCAGATGAGTGTATTTACATTAGGTGGCTCAGATGGTCCAGAATCTGCCTGCAATGTGAGAGATCTGGGATAGATCCCTGCGTCGGGAATATCCCATGGAGGAGGGCATGCCTACCCGCTCCATTGTTCTTGCCTGGAGAACTCCATGGACAGAGGAACCTGGCCAGACCATGGGGTCACAAAGACTTGGACACGACTGAGCGACCACATGGTGTGATGTGATGATTGCAGGAATGAGTGAGGGGAGACAGAGGACGAAGGGTGCTGGGCACCAAGCACAATATGATGGCAAAAGATGAGACTTCCTGCAGTAGGCGAGGCGCCGGCTCTCAGGGACCCTCCAGCCCCTCTCAGCCACACCAACCACACTGCTCCGCACATCCAAGTGATCTTACTGCCCTCTGAGCTGTCCTGTGACATTCAGCACTTCTGTGATGCGAGAAGCAATCACAGAGGGGCTCAGACCCCCACCTCCCCTTCTTTTCTCATCCCTGCCACCGCTTGCTCAAGATATGGGGCAGAATATACATCTGTGTTTTTTCCCAAAATGTCGTGGTTCTACCTATATGAATTATCTCCTTCTAAAAAATACCTCTAAGTTTCCTCTTTTATTGTGCTCTGCAGCCAGGAACAAAATGCCTCTGGAATGAGGCAAATGGTAAACTTTAGGTACTGCTATCAGCTCAGACACACGTCAGTAGGTGGAAGGTTTAAAAAAGGAGACTATGTATGTTATGACTATGTCATCATATTAGACTTTAAAGAAAGCAGGTGATGGTTTGTTTCCATTCTTTCCCATTGATTTCAGGGTTTCTTCTCTATGCCTCCAGGGCAGATGGCCTTTGGCAAACCCGGCTGGGAAACTTCCCTTTTCTACTCTTCCCACATTAGCATCCCTGAGCTGCTTTGGGGACACCAGGGTATCTCTCTGAAAGGGGAGAAGGTTGGAGAAAGGCAATTGAACTCAGATATGAAAGGGAAATTCCAGAGACCATTTACCCAGGAACACTTGAGAAAAGAAGATAACAAAGATGAGGAGGTAAGACAGCTTCAAGGCTGGTTCAGAAGAGACTCCTCTCAAGTTCCTGGAAAGGAGAAAACAAACAGCACTTCAGTGGGTTGAATAAAAAGCGACCCAAAGCTTCTTTTATAGGTCCAATCAGGGCTACTGCATGTGGAAGACAGTGCTCAATTCTGATCTGAGTACTAACTAAAATATTTGCTGGACTTCGAAAGCCCATGACATAAACAGGAGCAATGATTAACAATGTTCCAGGCAAAGCTGGAGGGGTTTCTCTTGTTAGCTCTTAATGGGTGCAGAACCAGAAGAGAACAACAATGATGATGACAGTAAAAATAAGAATGAATAGATGGGGGGGAAAAAAAGAATGAATAGATGGGATGTCCCTGGCAGTCCAGTGGTTAAGACTTGGCCTTCCAGTGCAGGTGATATAGGTTCCAACCTTGACTGGGGAGCCAAGATCCCACATGCCTTGTGGTCAGAAAGACAAAACATAAAGCAGAAGTAATAGGGTAACAAATTCAATAAAGATTTTAAAGTGGTCCACATCAAAAACATAAAAATCTAAAAGAATGATTAAAATTGATGGAGCACTTACTCTATGGGAACCTGTGAATAGTTCAGATGACGTTTTTCCCATTTTGCTTTCATGGAGTTAGTACCATCCACTACTTCAACTCAGGCACAAGTACAGTCAAGATACAATCTTTTATTTTTCTGATAGTGACTCCTGCACTTAACCGAATGGGACTTCGAGAAGGAAAACTATCACAGGGTTTAGGACTCACTTCTCTTCAGATGCCGAGAGGTGTCTTCGATCTATTGTAGCATGTCACTTGGCTCAGTTTGTACAGAAGACGGTCCCCCTGCATTTGACAATGGGCTTTATCTGTGCTCTAGGAATGACCCTGCTGATTCAGGGCCCTGTCCAGGTCGTGGTGATGTCTAATGATTGATAAAGCCTCATGTTCTTGACTCTTGTGCTATAAAACACAGCATAGTTCCAGGGTAAGTGAAAGTCGAAGGGCTTTGCTCCTTAGCCAAAGCCTGAATCAAAACAAGTTTGGGACAGGGGCTTAGTGTCCCTGATGAAGGACAGAAGGAATGAAAACATCTCACCAACCTGAGATGGCATCTTGAGACCAAAAAATGAGGAGGCCGCTGGGTATAATCAATAAGTCCGTTTTTTACCAAGATGGGGGGAGCACCTTACTTACTCACAGAGCAGGACTCCAAAGCTTTCACAGCTCACTCCTCCCTCTGAGGAGCCTCTGAGGAGCCACTGGGGCTATTTTGTTGCTAACCTGGTGTACACAGGTGGGGGGTTGGAAATAGGAATCTCTTTTCCTAAGATTTGTGAAAGGGTAACTAGTCACATGGGTATACATCAGGGAAGGTTGTCCTTATTATTTGGGGACTAATAGAGCATAGAGGCTGCCTCGTCCTAATGGTTATTAAACAATATCTATTAACTACAAGCCCCTGACGACAGAGACGTGATTCACTGCACAGGCCAGTTCCGGGCAGGGTCAGCAGAAGGACGGTGGGAGCTGCATGAGCCCAAGATGGCGTCAGTGATGCTAACAGACATCCAGGCACCCTTCTCCTGGTTTTCCTTAACCTGCTGTTTCTCTCCTCTGTCCCTGGGCTTTGGCTGAGCCGTCCCTAACTTAAGTCTCAGCAGCTGGGGGTGAGATTTCAGTTTTTTCTCACCCAGAAAATCTTGGGCTTCTCATAAGAAATAATCTCCTTTATTCTGAATGAAGCATTTTTCTGTAACAAATGTCATCAGAGTGACTGACTCAAGAATTCTTGTATTTTCCCTCTCATCTCAAGATGATGACTGATTACTCATCCTACATTTATGCAATTAATCAGAACCCACCAAGTGAAGCGTATTGAATATGATTATGATGGCCTTCCTACAACCAGAAGTAAACTAGTCTTACCTTATACCAATGCTAATATCATCCCTAATGGTATCCATGGGGAAAAAATAAGACTAGAGATATTCAGTGTGGTGTTCGAGTTTGTATGTGGTTAAATTAAAGTTGGAATCAGGAATCTGACTCTGATACTGAATTCTTTATTACTGCAGGCTGTTCTACTGGTCTCCTTCCTCAAGGATTAGAATCCAGCGAAAATTATTAAACATTTTAAAAAAAAATGATAAATTGGCTTATGACATTCCATACACTAGTGATAATCTAGAAATTAAGATTTAAAAATATTTTTATATTGACCAAGCTGATTTTAAAATTCCCTGTAAATGGAAAACCTGCAAGAATAAGCAGGATAATTTTTATAAAGAACAACACAGTGACTTTCATTACCAGTTATTATAATTTATGATGATGCTGAGGCTTGAAATATGTGACTTTGGCTGAGGAATTAAAAAAAATAAAACCTGAGGCAAAACAAAGAAGCCAGAAACAGTACACTGGTTGTTCATCTGCTAACCTGTTCTGAATTTTCTTTAATTATTCATGATTGAAAGTCAAATGAAAGTGTTAGTTGCTCAGTGGTGTCTGACTCTTCCAGACCCCATGAACTGTAGCCCACCAGGCTCCTCTGTCCATGGGATTTCCTAGGCAAGAATACTAGAGTGGATTGCTGTCTCCTCCTCCAGGGGTTCTGTCCAACCCAGAGATGAAACCTGGGTCTCCTTCATAGCAGGCAGATTCTTTACCCTCTGAGCCACCAGGGAAGCCCACTCATCACTGATTGGGACCCAGTTATAGAAGTGGTCCTCGTCACATCACCACAATGCCAGTCACACTCTCTTTCCCGTGATATTGTTCAGGTTTTGGAAGAATGTTTGTGTCTTTTGTCCTTCCTCTTTGTCCCCCGCTTCCTGGGCACCATGCATCCTATCTCCCTCCTCCCACCCTAAACCTGCTCTGTAAACTGCAGAGAGCTGTGGTCCTGTCAAGGCGTGTTCCCTCCCCAGAGGGAGGAGAGTGACACCTGTATGGAGAGGCAGCCTACTCAGCAAACTACAGACGGGGCCACACCTTGGACAAGACACGTGAACAAGGAAGACACCACATGATCGCACCTCTCTCAGGACTCCAGCCTCTGGCTGAAGTGGCTTAAGAGTCACATTTGCTCTGTGAATGAAAACACTGTTGCAACATTTGTGTTCAGTCATGCAGAACTCTTTGCAACCCCATGGACTGTAGCCTGTCAGGTTCCTCTGTCCATGGAATTTTCCAGGTAAGAATTTAAAGCATAATAACTGTCTCCCTCCCACTGCCTACCCTGCCATGGAAAACAACATCAGTCCTAATGATAAAACACTCGATTGTGTAGATATGAGAACTGTCTGCTTTTATTTGCACAAGAGGAGACCTGCTCAGGGTCACTCGCCGGGTTCCTCAGCTGGGCTGCCTCCATCAGCTAGGCTTTATTTTGCAGCAAACAGTGAATGCCTGGCAGGGTCCTCTGAAGGCCTCACAGCTCGGTGTCCCTTGCTTCAGGCGGATTCCACCCCGAAGATGGCAGGGTCTTTCAAAATTGAGCACCCTAGTGCTGTCTGGAAAAGGAAAAGACATTTATATGAAGCCTCGTGGAAGTCCCATGAGGAAATCTGGGGGTCTCACCATCTGACTGGGATCCCCTTCTTTCCCAGCTAAACACCAATAGCAAACATCCCCCTCATATCCCTCACTGTCTGTTCTGATGTAAGATGTCAGTGTTGCTGATGAACCTGGTTCGAGAAGATCCCATGTGTGGGAGCAACTAAGCCCCTGAGACACCACCGTGAGCCTGTGCTCCGGAGCCCGGGCTCCACAGTGAGAAGCCCCTGCAACGAGAAACCTGTGCCCTGCAACTGGAGAGTAGCCTGCACTCTCCAAAACTAGAGAAAAGCCCATGCAGCAACGAAGACCCAGCACAGCCAAAAAAAAAAAAAAAATACACATATATATATATATATATATATATATATATATACACATATATATACACACACATACCCTTCCTGCCACAGGAACACTGGGTGTTAACTGCAGGGTCAGTAACCACTGCCCCATATGCCTCACCAGTCACCCCACCTCCCCATCATGCAAAACCCACCCAGCTCTCATAGGCTTGTCAGATGGAAGCCTTGTCCAGTGGAACTCAAGGTCACACCGTGACGTGTGGCAAGAGGTCTCCGGTCTGGGCTTGAATAAAGGAAGTTTGTCTCATACTGGGTTATACCAGCCAAGTGATTCAACTGACTTAGTTCACAAATCATCTAGATTATTCCAGGGAATTGAGAGGAGGGAGAAGTTTACCACCAATAAGACGTTTAAGGTCATGAAGACACAACAACATGCTTTGGAAAGAATTCTCTAATCACTCAATGCCTACTTTTGAGTGTGGAAGTGACCTATTAGTAGCTCTGTCAAGCTTTACTTTCTGATGATGGTTGACTTAGGGAAGGAAAAACCAAGTAATGATAAGAAAGGGCTTCGTGGCTGGTATTTACCAGGCAGTACCTGGAAGAGGATCGAGAGAGTGGTGAGGAAAACACGGAGGAGCCTCATTGTCCCGGAACGGAGGTCCTAGAAGGCCTGGTGGGAAGGATCAAGGACACAATCACAAGTCCAAGGAGCTCAGGGCCTCCAGGACCAGAGTAGACACAACCTCCTACCCCAGGGCCCTGCACCTGCATCAGCAGGAGGAGTGTGACTGCTCCGTCCTTTCTTGCTCTCTGAGCCCCAGCTGTCGCTCGCCTTGGGTTTGCTTAGACCTGGGGTTTCAGATCTGGGGTTGAGGCCCTCCTGTGCCCACATCTGTGGAGGCGGCGTCCCCATGAGGCAGAGGCTGGAGCATCCAAAGCCAGTGGTAGGGCGGGAGTCCAGCTGTCACAAAAGGAGGGTAAGGCCAGCAGCCCCTTGTGGGTGAGGAGGTTCCTTAGAAAAGATTAAGAGCCCAGTTGATTGGATCTTCAGGGCTACTTGAAAGGAAAATCCAGAATGGTGGTGGGTTATAATCTTCCTAGAGAATCCACCGGAGAAGGCAATCGCACCCCACTCCAGTACTCTTGCATAGAAAATCCCATGGATGGAGGAGCCTGGAAGGGTCCATGAGGTCACTGAGGGTCGGACACGACTGAGCGACTTTACTTTCACTTTTCACTTTCATGCATTGGAAAAGGAAATGGCAACCCACTCCAGTGTTCTCGCCTGGAGAATCCCAGGGACAGAGGAGCCTGGTGGGCTGCCGTCTATGGGGTTGCACAGAGTTGGACACGACTGAAGTGACTTAGCAGTAGCAGTAGCAGTAGCAGAGAATCCACGTTAAAGGAAGAAAGAGTTTGTATTGGTTAAAAATTAGTGGAGAAATATGCCCAATTATTTCTAGGATTTTAATTTTAATGTTTACTTTCATTTAAATCTATCACAGTTTTTCTGATTATAAAAAATTAATACACATCAGGAAGTTTCAACTAAAAACACACAAAATTTCAGGTCATAAGTAAATGCAGAAATGAAAGGTTTTTTAAAAACCCATAGGCACACCCTTCAGTTATAACTACTACCTACAATTCAGAATATTTCAGCTCTTTTCCTTTGCAAATGAAATTGTGTAAATATTTATTTTTAATTTAAAACATAGAATCTTACTTCACACTCAATGCCAATGTGTTTTTACCACTTAAATATTATCTTGGAAAAATTTTATATCTGTTCAAATGAATTTGCCTCATAAATTTGTATGACTATATATATATATATATATATCTCTTGAGAAATTTATTTAACACTTACTTTTGTATAAATTCCTACAAGTGGAATCTCCATATATATATATATATATACATATATGCATTTTTCAAGTTTTAATGGGTTTTTCCCAATTGCCCATGCTAGAAACTGTTGTTCCACTTTATCCTCTTACTGACAATGTTAAAAAGCATATTTGACAGTCAATATTCCCATTACTAGTAGTTTTAAGAATTTTTTCAATTTTTCCAAATTGAATGAAGGAGTGTTTTCTTTTTTGTTTTAATATATTAAAAAAATTGTTTGAGTTTGAATATTTTTTTAAATGTTTTTTGGTTATTTTTATCTCTTACATTTTACCCATTTTTCTATTCATCTTTCCTTGCTGAAACAAGAAGCACCTTTGACAGAACCATAGGAACATGGGATTCTTCTCCTTCTTCGTCTGTACCCAGACTTCTCCCATCTGAGCCCGGGCTCCCACGCCTTCTGCGCTGGACCCCGAGGGGCCTCACTCATGGCTCCTGAATCAGGGGCTCAGGAACCCCGGCCCCCGTCCTGCCCGCCTCTGCACACACTCCAGTCTCGGGGTCCTGCTTACAGTGAGAACAAGAAGGGACCCTTCAAGATCCCGACGCTCTGGTTGGTCTGGGGGAGGCACCATCCCACTTGCGCACGGGCGGCTTTGGGTCTTGGGCCGTGGTCGGCCGCCATGAGCGTCGGTTGCGCCCGGAAGTGTGTCCGGCGTCGGGCGGCACCACGCAGCTTTGTGCAGAGCGCCCCAGGACCCTCTCCGTGCAGACTGCCCCAGGACCCTCCCTGCGGCCTCAGACAGCCTCCGGGGGGCGACCTCGAGCGGCCGTTCCCTCCGCGGGGAGCAGGACCACACCGAGGTCAGGAGGACTGAGCCCCGGCTGGATGCAAAGCTGGGGCCCGCCAGCGCGCGTGTCCCGTCCCGCAGCCCCCTCGCTCGCTCAGAAGCAGCCTCAGACACCTCTGGGATGTCGTGTGGAAAGATGACGCTGGACCGAGGCTTTGGACCCGGGCTCCGGTCCCGGCTCCGCCTCCGACTACAGGTCACGTCCCTTCGCGCAGTCTCCGCGCCCTCGTAGGCGAGATGCCACAGCTGGGTGAGCTGACCCCCAGGGCCCCTCGATTCTGAGGTGCGTGGCTCCAGACGATTCCGAGAGGCGCGGGGGCCCGACGCAGAGCAGGGACTGGGGGAGGACGGCCGCTCGCTTGGTCCTCGGGCTCCCGCCTGGGGTCCCCGCAGCCGAGACCCATCCGCCCAGGCCCTCAGCTTCGCTCACTCACCTTCTCTCTCTCCTGTAGGCAGCAGGGCCTGAGGAGCCTCCTTCGTCCTCCAGGGCCTGTTCCTGGAGGCGCCCTGATGGCCCGCCGTGTTCCCATCACTGGGCGTTAGTGAACCAGAGACACTGAGTGGGCACCTGCGGACACGCGGTGCCTTCTGGCAGGGACCCAAGGGCCAGCTCCTGATGCCCGGGGCCTCTATACCCAGGCCTGGCTCATTGGCAGAGACTGGAGGGAAAGCGAGGCTGCAAAATGAGGGGAACTCATCACTGCCCCTGCCTCTCAGCAAGCTCAGGGAGCCAGTCACCGCAGACCCCCTGAGAGCTGAGCTGCTGGGCGAGTGGAGGGTGTTGGAGGGTCCGAGCGCTGCAGTGCCAGAACACTGAGGACAGGAGGGGATAGAAGGTGGAGAACAGCTCTCTGTGACACCGTGGCACGGCCTTAGGGCTCAGATGGTCAGATCCCCCTGCAGAAGGGAGGAAATCAAGAAGAAATAGGGCGGCATGCCAGCAAGAAAAAGAGAAAATCTGTCTGGGGAGACAACACTGTAAATCATAGCTAGACGTGCGCTTTAACCATCGCATCAGCAGGCAAGCAGGGGGCAGGGGCAGGGAAGTTACGAACTCAGCTGAGAAGAGGTGAAGACTCTTGGGGTCTTCAGTACCTTGGTCTGTGGAGGGTGCTTCATCAGGTGCATTTGAAATAGGGAGACAAAAAATGATTTAGGTTGAAAATGACAAAAATACGTTGACAATAATATTAAGAAGTGTCCATAAAAGGAAATAGCACAACATTGCTTAATTTCACCTTTTTAATCTTCTTTTATTTTCTGATTTCTCTTCTGATTATTATTCAGAACTCTAGACATTTCCTCCATGAAAGAGTGTCATTAATGAGTCTTAGGATTAACTGAGAAAACACCAATTTTAGAGTCAGGAAACCGGGGCTGTGGCTCCAGAGATGCCACTTGCCTCTGGACCCCTGGGAAGTACCCTCTCTTTTCTGGACCTTAGTTTTCTCATCTGGAAAATGCGATGATCACTTAGGTCCCTCCAACTCTGAGATGCTACAGCATCGGAGCCCAGGGCTCCCACCTGCTGACAGTAGGCTCTGATGAATGGTTTCTTAGCAAAAAGATACTTCCTGCACTAAGTAAAAGCCAAATTATCTGCCTCTGGGGAAAATATGTTTGTCCCTCCTGCTTAATAAAAGGAAGTCAGTTACTCAGAATGTAGGCTTATCCTCCTGTTTCATGTTACATGAGTATAGTAATCTAACATCCTTGAAGTTTCTGGGCAAAGCACTCAAGTGAGAGAAATTACACCAAGATAGGAAACAGTCAGATGGGTCCCTTTGGGCATCACCTGGTTCTCAGTTTCTAGCACTCTCCTGGCCCCCTTTCCAGGCACAGGGCAGCTTGGCTCAGCACCATTCTTCCTGAGACCCATTTCCTCTGCTCCTACGATTTCCAGTTTCTAGGCAGAATCAGGTACAAAATGAGCAAAATGTGCTCCCAGAATGCCAGGGGCTTTCAACTGGATCAAACAGATCCACACTGTAATAGTTCATTACTATTCACTGCAGTGAGGAGGAGGGGTCTTAAAGGAAGGAAGGGCTGTTCCTGTTCCTATGGTGTGGGGGTGGCAGCAGGGGTAGAGGTTGAGAAATCTTTGCTGTGAGGTCAGTTTTTGATTTATGGTCTAAGGGATGAGTCAGTATTTATGAGGCAGACACACACACAGTGGTGAAGCCAGTTCTGGAAAAAGGAAGATCATAGGCAAAGATAGAAAGGTATGGATTGCAGTGTGAATTTGGGAAGTCATGTGTCCTTTGGCTAAAGAAAAAGGAAACACTGTAGGATATGTAGACTCAGGTTTGGATATTTGAATTTGTCTTGTAAGCAAAGAGAAGAAACTGAAGGACTTTAAATGAGAAAACAACATTGTCAAGTTTGTAATCTGGAAATAACTCAGTAGCTGTATATAGACTGGATTCAGGAAGTGAAGGTAAAGGACTGTTATAAACCCACCATATATAAAACAGCTAGCTAGTGGGAAGCTGCTGTATAACACAGGAAGCTCAGCTTCAGGAAGTAGAAGAGATGTGCTAACTTAACCATCACATGAGGCGCCACACTGGTAGGAAGCAGTCTGCTTAGGAGGCAGCAGTTGTGAATCTGGTTCTGAGATTGGGGATGGTCCATTTGTGTTATTCTCATTGGTTACCCATTGAAAGAAGGTATTCATAGTAACAATCATTCATCATAGGAAGAAATCCCTGTAGCCTGGAACCCAATTCTGTCTACCCCTTACAAAACCTCTTTAAAGTAGATTGTACAGGGACAGCCCTGGAGGTCAGGTGGTTAAGACTCTGAGCTCAGAATGTTGGGGCACAGGTTCGATCCATGGACAGGGAACTAGATTCCACATGCCACAACTGAGTTCACGTGTCACAACTAAAAATTCTGCATGCAACAGCTAAGAGCCAGAACAAATTAAAAAACAAACAAAATCAGTATAAAGCAAGCAGTTAAATACAATAAATTAAGAAAAATATCACAGGAATATTTCACCTGGACAAAGATGAGCCATCATGAAACAGAAACCACTCAGAATCTCTCCAAAGATACTGAAAGAAAAAGGAGGTGGTGGGGACTGGGAAAGGGGAGCAGGGAGAAGAGACAGGAAGGTGTCCAGGGAGCTTGGAGAGAATCCCATGCCACACGTGGGCACAGACGTGTACACACCAGGGGGCCACAACTGGGGAAATTCACTTCTGGTTGCTTTGATTTTCTTTGAAAACCTGGCATGATGTCTCTCAGCTGAGAGTGGGCGTGGGGAGCTGACAGGAGCTTTGGAGGAGGTGCTGCGTGAAGCAGTCGTGGGGAGTGAAGGCAAGCGGAGGGGAAGGAGGCGTCCAAGCAGGGCCCGTGGGGAGACAGGATCCACTGTGCATGAGGCATCCTGAAAACAGGTTGAATCTGGGGGCGTGGGAAGGGGTTTAGCCACATCAGGTCAAGGATTCTAGGTTTTTCATCTAAAAAGGGTTGAGCCAGAAAGACAGGAGGTGGAAGTCGAGAGCGCTTGCTTAAAACTGAGTTTACAGAGGGTTCACAGGTCCTGGCTGAGAGGGTTTTGTTTGTGTGTTTTCCTTTCTTGACACCAACTGTGTGTCCAGGGCTTCAGCTCAGTTCTGACACTAACCACCCCAAAAGGAGGGGCAACCTAACAGGTATGATCCCAGTTCCACAAGACTGTCCCCACCTCAGATGCCAACTCTTGGGTCCCCAGCTCCCCCACACTTCTGCCCGACTTGGCTACAAACTCAGGAATCCCAGTACCACCCGCTTCAGGTTGGATGATTTGCTAGACTGACTCACAGAACTCCAGAAAACGCCAGAGGAAGGGCCAGGCCACCTCCCCAGGCTCCTTTGTTTTAGACACCTTGGTTGATTTCTTTAACTGACCATTTGGGTCAATTGTTTGTTGGTTTCTCTTCCTACACTTTAAATTCTCCATCGTATGTTTTAAATTCACCAATAGTGCATCCTTGAATGGAGGATACACTGGCAAACCACTCTAGTATTCTTGCCTGGAAAATCCCAGGGACGGGGGAGCCTGGTGGGCTGCCTTCTAAGGGTCACACAGAGTTCGGACATGATTGATGCGACTTAGCAGCAGCAGCAGCATCCTTGAAATCCCAGATCCCCAACACTATACCTGAACAAAAGGAAAAGCCTAGGCCCCCCATGCATTCTCTCCCTACCTGACACCATGGTAGGGAGAGTGTGCTGTTAAGTTTTAGGTCTCGTAAGCAAACAGCCTCTATTTTTTTTCTTTTTTCAGACCTTCCTGAGTGCATCAGACCCACAAGGGGCAGTCTGTCCACAACACTGGTGATTCACAGGCTGAGAATAGCAGAAAATAATGCAGGACACCCTGGGCTCCCTTTGCCACCCCAGTGGTGCCTCCAGCTCCCTGCTGCAGAGGCCACATGCGTAATCTGAGCCCAGTAAACGACCAAGCCCTCCTTGGTTCTCAGTATTGGCTCCATAGTCACTGAGGAAACAGACTTTATGGAGTACCTGTCAGGAGCCAAACACAGACAAGTTCGTGGTCCCTTCCCCCTCCCAGAGGTCACTGTTGTTGTTCTTGTTATTGTTAAGTTGCTTTCCCAGTCATGTCTAACTCTGTGACCCCATGGATTGCAGCACTCCAGGTTGCTCTGTCCTTCACTATCTTCCAGAGTTTGCTCAAATTCATGTCCATGAGACTGTGATGCCATCCAACCATCTCATCCTCTACCACCTCCTTCTTGTGCCCTCAATCTTTCCAAGGATCAGGGTCTTTCCCAATGAGTTGGCTCTTTGCATCAGGTGGACAAAGCATTGGAGCTTCAGTATTAGGCTTCCAATGAATATTCTGGGTTGATTTCCCTTAGGATTGACTGGTTGGATCTCCTTGTAGTCCAAGGGACTAATGCCCACCATTCAGTGAAGATGAGGGTAAATGTTATTTAAAGGTAAACTACAATGTAAAACCATGTTACTTGAGAACTACTGACATTACACTATGGGAACTTATCAGAACTACTGGAATACAAAGCTGGAGGTCCTTGCACTGCTGAGAATGTGTCCTGACCTCCTCACCAAGCTTCCACAGAGTTCTGCAGACAAGATGAGCAGGAGAGGGTTGGAGAGGAGGAGGGGAGGAGGTCAAGGTCACTTGGGGCTGGATGGAGCCATCCCATAATTTGACAGGGATGCTGGTTCCAGCTGGACACTCAGGATCTGTGCTCCTCACTCTGTGCAAGCTCTGCCTCAATTGAAAATTGGCAAAGACAAAATGCAGGGTTTGTAATAAAAAGAGCCCTTTAGGTCTCATTTTAAAATGGGTAAATGGGCCAGACAGGAGGGATGGAGGACCACTCCCATGTGTCCCCTCACCTCTACAGGACCACAAATGCTGTCCATCTCAAAGCTTGTAACGGCTGGAAACCCACACTGTGAGGAAAAGGGAGACAAGACAGAGAAGAGCGAATCTGAGAACCTCCCTGTGGTGCTTCATCTCAGGTACGGACGCGGCTGGGCCTTGCTGCCCGGATATTTGGCCAGACGTCATTCTGGATGTTCCTGTGAGGATGTTTGGAAATGAGACCTACATTTAAATCAGTGGACTTTGGTAAAGCAGGTTATTATTACCCCTGTGTGTCATGGGTGGGCCTCATCCAATCAGTTGAAGGCCTGAACAAAGACTGACTTCCCCCAAAAGGGAAGGAATTCTGTCAGCAGCCAGCTTCAGATTTGAACTCCAGCATCAGCTCCTCCCTGAGTCCTGTTGGTCTACCGCACTGGCACTGGATCTGTTTGTTTGTTTGGGGACTTGCCAAAACGTTTGTTTGTTTGGGACTTACTTTCATAAAGGTGTGAGATGATTCCTTAAAGAAATGGGTTATGTCTGTGGAGAACCCTGACTCACTCACAACCAAATGTGGACAAATGAAGAAGAAAAAGATGGGAGATACCCGCAGAAAGCCCCTCAGGAATGGTCTGTGGGTGTCTACACTCTGAAGTAACTTTTCCTGGGTTGCAGAACCTTTGGAGAACATACCGCCCACGCCCCCCCCCACCCCGCCCCCCAAGCAAACAGACACAAGACAGTTGTGGAAAATTTCAGTTTCTTCACCAAAACTTGACCAACAGACTGCAGCTGAGATTGCGTTAGCATGATGTGGACAACGTGTTTTTGCAACCCTGCAGTAACACACACACAGAGACACAGCTGGTGGGAGAAATGAACAGAAGCTAAGAAACACAGAGCAAGAAGGGCAGCCCCAAATGCCAGGGCTGGGAAGCCTGGAGTGGGGGTTGGTGGTGGGCAGAGGACTGGGGAGCCGGGGAGTCTCAGGAGGCAGCCAGTCCCAGAGATGGCAGGGCTCAGGGAAGAGCTTCCCCGGAGACCCTGGGTGATGATGGTGGGTCTCTGGGAAGCCCTGATGACTGGCAGCCACGTGGTTTCCATTGCTTCCTTCCTCCCATGGTCCATCAGAGGAGACTTCCACCCCTGAGCCCCTCTGAGCAGAGTGGACAGAGCTCCTGTTTCTAAGGTCTTACCTCCCGCTGAAGCTGCTGGGTAAAATAAATGAGGTGGTACAGGCAGCTCACTGGAGTCACCATCTACACTACCTTGGAGCTGGGTTACCTCTCCTTTAGCAGTTTTCCCTCCACAAGATGAGACAGGCTGAGGATATAGAAAGAGGATAGGAGGGAAAGTGAGGGAAGCAAAATGAGCCAGAGTGACGGAAACCTGCTCATAGAACCTGCATCACTGCCCCTGAAACGTGCAGGAAAATAACAGGAAAGCTCGAAGGGACTGGGATCTTCAGCATAACTAAAGCAAGGGGCATCATTCAGGAACATGCAGCTCCAGGAGAGAACAGGAATGTTGCTGAGGTGAGGGGAGTGGTTTACCTGATTATCTCAGGAAGAAAGGGCGTGCCCTCAAAGACATGAGCTTGGACCCCAGAATTCAGCATTAAAAAAAAAAATGCACTGTGATGGGACTGTATACTGCCCTCCTACAGTACACAACTAAGGAACCAGGCAAATCCTGCGAAACTACTGATTCAGACTCTGGCACAAGCAGTACAGGACCGTAATTGAGGAGAGAAGAAAACAAGTGAGGTGAGGGACATCCCTGGTGGTCTGGTGGCTGGGATTCTGTGCTCCCAACGCAGGGGGCCTGGGTCCACCCCTGGTCGGGGAACTAGATCCCACATGCCACAACTAAGATCCTGCCTGCCATGATTAAGGTCCAAGACAGCCAAATTAATGAATTTGCTAATTAAATGTTATGTGCTTAACCATTTATAAAAAAAGAAAAGAAAACAAGTGAAGTGAGACTTATGACATCTCCAGCCTCGACAGATTTCCAGGCCTAAAGCTCAGGCAACAAGAACCCAAACAGACCATCAATCCTTCTGAGTCGAGGAGAGAGGGGTCAAAGTTCAGAGAGTGCAGGCATCTTCACTTCTGGACAGAAAACCAGCAATGGGCATTGGGATAAGGGATGTGTGCCTGTGTGCTAAGTCACTGCAGTTGTGTCTGACTCTGCTACTCTGTGGACTGTGGAGGTGCTGACCCTTTGTGACCCCATGGACTGTAGCCTGCCTGTGTAGCCTGCCTAAAAACTCTGTGCTTTTCATTCAATTCTAAAACTGCTCTGAAAAACTGAAAAACGAAGTCTATTATACTAGATGGAATTTTGGCTCAGCTTGATGGGATAAAGTCTGATGCTAAGATTCTAGAAACTATCTTAAGGAGAGAGATGGTCATTTCAGTAAAACAAACAAACAAACAAAACAAACAAAACAAGAATCAGATATAAACTAACTATAAAAAACCCACTTGAGACATCAAATATAAAGGCAAGTGGATTTAAAATGAAATGATGGAAACAGATATGCTGTGGTCATTGTTTAGACTCTCAGTCATGTCCAACACTCTTGAGAACCCCATGGAATCATCCAGTCAAGATTACTGCAGTGTGTTGCCCTGCCCTCTTCTGGGGAAACTCCCTGACCCAGGGATCAAAACCATGTCTCTGCATCTCAGGCAGATTCTTTACTGTTGAGCCGACAGATATGCTATGGAAACATTAATTTAAAGAAAACATGGTAGGCTGTATTGGTTAATTGACAGGCATCCTGGTGGCTAGGATGGTAAAGAATCTGCCTCCTATGTGGGAGACCTGGTTGGATCCCTGGTTTGGGAAGATGCCCTAGAGGAGGGCATGGCAACCCACTTCAGTATTCTTGCCTGGAGAATCCCCATGGTCAGAGGAGCCTGGCAGGCTACAGTCTATGGGGTCACAAAGGGTCAGACATGCCTGAGTGACTAAGCACAGCACAATCAAGTAATTTTTAGGACAAGGACCAAATATAGAGAGCTGATATTTATCCTAATGATAAAATGTTTAATTCATCAAGAATACATATGAATACTGAATCAGAATGTACTTAGCAAAGGAATTTTAAAATTCTTAAAGAAAACTTACAGGAATCATCAGAGAGACAGACAAATTAGCAATTACAATTGGAATTTCCCTGACAATCCCGTGGTTAAGATTCCAAGTTTTCAATGCAGGGGGCACAGGTTGCATCCCTGGTTGGGCAAGTAAGATCTCTTATACCATACACAAAATTCAACGCAAGATAGATTAAAGGTTTACAAAAACCACAAAACTCCTGAAACCACAAAACTCCTAAAAGAAAGCATAGGAGAACAGTTCTTTGGCATGGGTCTCCACAAGGATGGTTTTGAACTTGACACCAAATGCACAAGCCACAAAAACAAAGCTAAAGTGTAGGATGCATCAAATTGAAAAGCTTCTGCACAGCAAAGGAAACAATGAACAAACTGAAAAGATGGTGCTCTTTTAATGCTCCAGTGATTTCTGAGGCTGGATGAGATAGCAGCAGTGTTGCGTGAAAGAGAGTGGGGTGAGAGAGGATGGTCGCATCCCAGGTCACGTCCAACTCCCTGGGATGGCCGCCAAATGTGGGGACTTGGCTTCACACAGGCAAGGACTCAAGAGCGAGTCATGGTGAAGGAAGGTCAATCCAGGGAGGAAACGCGCTACACGGGGAGTGTGGGCCATCTTGGAAAGCAAGCCCAGCACCAGGGTATGGGGCTGTCAGTGTTTATATGGGTGGGTTATTTCATAGGCTAATGAGTGGGAGGAGTATTCCAGCTATTTTGCAGAAAGGATGGGGATTTCCAGGAACTGGGTCAGCACCTACTTTTTGACCTTTATGGTCAGCCTTGAAATTGTCATGGCGCCTCTGGGTGTGTCACCTAGCTGCCGTGTTACAAAGGGATTTAAAAACATATATTTACTTCAGGTCTTAGTTGTGGTATGCAGGATATTCATCTCAGCACATTGGCTTAGTTGTCTCATGGCATGTGGAGAAGGAAATGGCAACCCACTGCAGTATTCTTGCTTGGAAAATTCCAGGGACAGAGGAGCATGGTGGCCCAATGTCCATGGGGTCGCAAAGAGTCAGACACTCTGAGCGACTTCACTTTCTTTCTTTGATGTGGAATCCTAGTGACCAAGCCAGAGACTGAATCCACATCCCTTCGCTGCAAGGCAGATTCTTAACCACTGGACCACCAGGGAAGTCCCCATCATTCTTAAAAGGTTGTGCCCCGCCCAATTCTGATCTCATTAGCACCAGGTAGCTGGCATTTGACAGCACTATTTGAGCTTTCCATTATAGAAGAATGTCCTGGTAAAGCTCTCAGGACACTGGTGACTCAGGAGGCAGGCAGGAACATTGAAAGAGAGGTCGATTTTGCTGCAAGTTACATCACTGCCACTTAGTAGACTGTGGCCTTGGACACATCTTTTTGTTGGATTTGCAGCCAATTTTAATTGACTTTTTAAGTCAGTTTTGCCTGTGGCCTCAGACATGGCTTTCTAGTCCTCAGGACCATCTTGTATAAACCTTGGGTCATACCTACCTGGCGGGTTTGTTTAGAATTCAAAGAGGTAATTTGAATAAAAGTGGCCAGCTACTGAGCAAGGCTCATTGCAAAATACAATTGTGGGACAAGTTCAAAGAAGAAACTAGTAAAAGTGTCAGCGGGGGAGGACAGATTTGGCCCAGCCCTGGTCCCCTTCTCAGGGTAGGTCCCCGCATGACTGTCAGAAGCCATGGCGCCGGCCCCGTCCAAAGGACAAGGGAACTGGGGACAACGGCCTCTGCCCATTAACACCCAGGGCTCCGTGGTGAGAACACCTGTTTGTGGAGTCGTAGATGTGAAGGGCTTTGCTCTTCAAAACCTTATCTGTAGGACTGGGACACCCCTTCTTGCCTGAAGAACTGAGGTACTTTGCTGGAAAGAGCCTGCCTCAATTTCCTACTCACAGGTTAAGGGTTTGGGGACACAGCATTTATCTTCCCTTTAAAGAATGAAACCATGAGTTACCTCTCAGCCCAGGCATGAAGCAGCCACAATCCACATGGCCTTGTTTGGCTTTGAGCCTGGGAAAACTAACAGTTCATGTAGACTTGACCTAAAACTAACCCTTCCCTCTACCCTATATGAACTCATCTCTGGTTTCTGGTGAGCCACCCCATGGTTTCCTGGGTAGGTGACATCCTTGCTGAAGCAACACGACCCTTCCCTGATGTACAGAGATGCCCCTGGGCGCTATCTCCAGGATTAACATAGCTGCAAAGGACTCATCTTTAGACCTTGCCAAGGAAAAATAAGCCACTGCAATTGTGCAATTCCTGACAAGGGCCATGTCCCACTGTTGAGGAACCATGGCAAGAAACTCCCCTGAAACTCAACATGGCACCCTGACCCCTTTTGGAAATGCACTTCTATGAAAAGTCATGCCTGGTCTTGCACATAAAACTGCATCATCAGCTTCCTTAAAAGAAAAAAAAAAAAATCTGCTGTGCTGCAAACCATAGATCACTAAAACACACCAATTTTTGTTTTGTTTATTTATTTAGGCTGTACTAGGTTGTAGAAAATTCTGAAAGAGATGGGAATACCAGACCACATGACCTGCCTCTTGAGAAACCTATATTCAGATCAGGAAGCAACAGTTAGAACTGGACATGGAATAGACTGGTTCCAAATAGGAAAAGCAGTACGTGAAGGCTGCATATTGTCACCCTGCTTATTTAACTTATATGCCGAGTACATGATGAGAAACGCTGGGCTGGAAGAAGCACAAGCTGGAATCAAGAATGCCAGGAGCAATATCAATAACCTTAGATATGCAGATGACACCACCCTTATGGCAGAAAATGAAGAGGAACTAAAGAGCCTCTTGATGAAAGTGCAAGAGGAGAGTGAAAAAGTTGGCTTAAAGCTCAACATTCAAAAAACTAAGATCATGGCATCTGGTTCCATCACTTCATGGGAAATAGATGGGGAAACAGTGGAAACAGTGTCAGACTTTATGTTTTTGGGCTCCAAAATCAGTGCAGATGGTGACTGCAGCCATGAAATTAAAAGACGCTTACTCCTTGAAAGGAAAGTTATGACCAACCTAGATAGCATATTAAAAAGCAGAGACGTTACTTTTCCAACAAAGGTCCATGTAGTCAAGGCTATGGTTTTTCCAGTGGTCATGTACGGATGTGAGAGTTGGACTATAAGGAAAGCTGAGCACCGAAGAATTGATGCTTTTGAACTGTGGTGTTGGAGAAGACTCTTGAGAGTCCCTTGGACTGTAGGAGATCCAACTAGTCCATTCTAAAGGAGATCAGTCTTGGGTGTTCTTTGGAAGTAATGATGCTAAAGCTGAAACTCCAGTTCTTTGGCCACCTCATGTGAAGAGTAGACTCATTGGAAAAGACCCTGATGCTGGGAGGGATTGGGACAGGAGGAGAAGGCGACGACAGAGGATGAGATGGCATGATGGCATCATGAACTTGTTGGACGAGAGTTTCAGTGAACTCCGGGAGTTGGTGATGGACAGGGAGGCCTGGCCTGCTCCAGTTCATGGGGTCACAAAGACTCAGACACGACTGAGGGACTGAACTGAACTGAACTGAGGTCATAGTTGTGGCATGTAGGATCTAGTTACATGACGTGCTATGCTTGGGAGTACAGAGTCTTACCCATTGGACCATTAAGGAAGTCCCATAAAACAGCATTTTTAAAAATTACATTTTAAAAAAATTTTGAATTAGTGTATAGCTGATTAATAATGTGATAGTTTCAGGTGGACAGCAAAGAGACTCAGCCATGCATATACATGTATCCATTCTGCCCCAAACTTCCTTCCCATCCAAGCTGTCACATACCATTAAGCAGAATTCCCTGAAAAACATCATTTTCAATGAAGATACACAGTAGACAACGATTCAGTCTCACTTCTTTATCCAGTGTAGTATTATAGCATGTTTATAAATTGATCCTGCAGTATAGATTTTGCCTGCAAGTTCCATATATACACACACACACACACACACACACACACACACACACACACATATCGTGCAAGGTAAGGAGCAATGGCTGCGCTTTGCTGGAGCAGCCATGAAGAGATACCCCACGCCCAAGGTAAGAGAAACCCAAGTAAGACGGTACGTGTTGCAAGAGGGCATCAGAGGGCAAACACACTGAAACCATACTCACAGAAAACTAGTCAATCTAATCTCACTAGGACCACAGCCTTGTCTAACTCAATGAAACTAAGCCATGCCCGTGGGGCAACCCAAGACAGGCGGGTCATGGTGGAGAGATTTGACAGAATGTGGTCCACTGGAGAAGGGAATGGCAAACCTCTTCAGGATTCTTGACTTGAGAACCCCATGAACAGTATGAAAAGGCAAAATGATAGGATACTGAAAGAGAAACTCCCCAGGTCAGTAGGTGCCCAATACGCTACTGGAGATCAGTGGAGAAATAACTCCAGAAAGAATGAAGGGATGGAGCCAAAGCAAAAACAATACCCAGCTGTGGATGTGACTGGTGATAGAAGCAAGGTCCGATGCTGTAAAGAGCAATATTGCATAGGAAACTGAAATGTCAGGTCCATGAATCAAGGCAAATTGGAAGTGGTCAAACAAGAAACAGCAAAAGTGAATGTCGACACTCTAGGAATCAGCAAACTGAAATGGACTGGAATGGGGGAATTTAACTCAGATGACCATTATATATGCTACTGCTAGCAGGAATCCCTCAGAAGAAATGGAGTAGCCATCATGGTCAAAAAAGAGTCCAAAATGCAGTACTTGGATGCAATCTCAAAAACGACAGAATGATCTCTGTTCATTTCCAAGGCAAACCATTCAATATCACAGTAATCCAAATGTATGCCCCAACCAATAATGCTGAAGAAGCTGAAGTTGAATGGTTCTATGAAGACCTACAAGACCTTTTAGAACTAACACCCAAAATAGATGTCCTTTTCATTATAGGGGACTGGAATGCAAAAGGAGGAAGTCAAGAAACACCTGGAGTAACAGGCAAATTTGGCCTTGGAGTACGGAATGAAGCAGCGCAAAGACTAATAGAGTTTTGCCAAGAAAATGCACTGGTCATAACAAACACCCTCTTCCAACAACACAAGAGAAGACTCTATACATGGACATCACCAGATGGTCAACACCAAAATCAGATTGATTATATTCTTTGCAGCCAAAGATGGAGAAGCTCTATACAGTCAGCAAAAACAAGACCAGGAGCTGACTGTGGCTCAGACCATGAACTCCTTATTGCCAAATTCAGACTTAAATTGAAGAAAGTAGGGAAAACACTGGACCATTCAGGTATGACCTAAATCAAATCCTTTATAATTATACAGTGGAAGTGAGAAATAGATTTAAGGGTCTAGATCTGATAGACAGAGTGCCTGATGAACTATGGAATGAGGTTCGTGACACTGTACAGGAGACAGGGATCAAGACCATTCCCATAGAAAAGAAATGCAAAAAAGCAAAATGGCTGTCCAGGGAGGTCTTACAAATAGCTGTGAAAAGAAGAGAAGCAAAAAGCAAAGGAGAAAAGGAAAGATATAAACATCTGAATGCAGAGTTCCAAAGAATAGCAATAAGAGATAAGAAAGCCTTCTTCAGCAATCAATGCAAAGAAATAGAGGAAAACAACAGAATGGGAAAGACTAGGAATCTCTTCAAGAAAATCAGGGATACCAAAGGAACATTTCATGCAAAGATGAGCTCGATAAAGGACAGAAAAGGTATGGACCTAACAGAAGCAGAAGATATTAAGAAGAGATGGCAAGAATACACAGAAGAACTGTACAAAAAAGATCTTCACGACCCAGATAATCACGATGGTGTGATCACTGACCTAGAGCCAAACATCCTGGAATGTGAAGTCAAGTGGGCCTTAGAAAGCATCACTAAGAACAAAGCTAGTGGAGGTGATGGAATTCCAGTTGAGCTAATCCAAATCCTGAAAGATGATGCTGTGAAAGTCCTGCACTCAATAACCCAGCAAATTTGGAAAACTCAGCAGTGGCCACAGGACTGGAAAAGGTCAGTTTTCATTCCAATCCCAAAGAAAGGCAATGCCAAAGAATGCTCAAACTACTGCACAATTGCACTCATCTCACACGCTAGTAAAGTGATGCTCAAAATTCTCCAAGCCAGGCTTCAGCAATACATGAACCGTGAACTTCCTGATATTCAAGCTGGTTTTAGAAAAGGCAGAGGAACCAGAGATCAAATTGCCAACATCCGCTGGATCATGGAAAAAGCAAGAGAGTTCCAGAAAAACATCAATTTCTGCTTTATTGACTATGCCAAAGCCTTTGACTGTGTGGATCACAATAAACTGTGGAAAATTCTGAAAGAGATGGGAATACCAGACCACCTGATCTGCCTCTTGAGAAATTTGTATGCAGGTCAGGAAGCAACAGTTAGAACTGGACATGGTACAACAGACTGGTTCCAAATAGGAAAAGGAGTTCGTCAAGGCTGTATATTGTCACCCTGTTTATTTAACTTATATGCCGAGTACATCATGAGAAACGCTGGACTGGAAGAAACACAAGCTGGAATCAAGACTGCCGGGAGAAATAACAATAACCTCAGATATGAAGATGACAACACCCTTATGGCAGAAAGTGAAGAGGAACTCAAAAGCCTCTTGATGAAAGTGAAAGTGGAGAGTGAAAGAGTTGGCTTAAAGCTAAACATTCAGAAAAGGAAGATCATGGCATCTGGTCCCACCACTTCATGGGAAATAGATGGGGAAACAGTGTAAACAGTGTCAGACTTTATTTTTCTGGGCTCCAAAATCACTACAGATGGTGACTGCAGCCATGAAATTAAAAGATGCTTACTCCTTGGAAGGAAAGTTATGACCAACCTAGATAGCATATTCAAAAGCAGAGACATTACTTTGCCAACAAAGGTTCGTCTAGTCAAGGCTATGGTTTTTCCTGTGGTCATGTATGGATGTGAGAATTGGACTGTGAAGAAGGCTGAGCACCAAAGAATTGATGCTTTTGAACTGTGGTGTTGGAGAAGACTCTTGAGAGTCCCTTGGACTGCAAGGAGATCCAACCAGTCCATCCTAAAGGAGATCAGCCCTGGAATTTCTTTGGAAGGAATGATGCTAAAGCTGAAACTCCAGTACTTTGGCCCCCTCATGCGAAGAGTGGACTCATTGGAAAAGACTCTGTTGCTGGGAGGGATTGGGGGCAGGAGGAGAAGGGGACGACAGAGGATGAGATGTCTGGATGGCATCACTGACTCGATGGACGTGAGTCTCAGTGAGCTCCAGGAGTTGGTGATGGAGTGGGAGGCCTGGCGTGCTGCGATTCATGGGGTCACAAAAAGTCAGACACGACTGAGTGCCTGATCTGATCTGATCAGATATATACATATATATATATGTAGATGATATCTACCTCTCAAATATCATTTAGAGCTAAAGCAGAAGGAGTCATGATAAAGACAACTTATTTTCCCTCAGAAAAATCCTATCCCTGGGTGCCAGCCAGGGACTCTGTCTGCTTGAGGCAGCCTCCATGGTTTTGCCGAGCCTCAGATGCGAGACTCTGAGACACAGCGGGGGACCTGAACAGGACTGAAGCTCTGGGGGCTCCTTCAGGACGGGGTCCTCCTGGGTACCCAAATTTCTAAAGGCTTTGGAGTTCTACTCATAGCTGCATGGCAAGTTTCATCCTGAGATTTAGCATTTCTGAAAAGCTAGGTCAGTGTCTCTCCAACACTGAGATGGACAGATGTTACAAAGTGAGGGATGTTACTTAGTGATGGAGGTCCTCCTTAATCCAGTGAAGGGGTCCCCACTGCTGGGCCTGCTTCGTGATACTAGGCTGGGGAGATGCGTTCAGTGGCAGCGTCATCCTCCCACTCTGTCTCTGATGAAGGGAAACAGAGCACCCATCTGCCCACCACGTGTCCCACTGAGATTTCATGAGACAGGTGTGTGATTGTGTTGCAGTGAATTAAGAGAAGTTTTTTTCTCTCTTTCTTTTTTCCCTTTTGTGTCTTTCTCCACTTTAAATGTTCCTAACCTACAGTCTGTATTGATAACCAAGTTTCTTCTTTGCAGAAGACTAACCTATTATGTGAACTACACCTGACACCTATGGCTCTCCATTTCTGCAGGAGCCACATTCTGCATGTATTATCCTTTAACTTGTTCTAGCCACATCCTGATACTTAACTTTATCGCATCATAAACCTCCCCTTGTGTAGTTTGTTTTTCCCTTCCTTTGCTGTATGTTACCTCATGTTGATGCTTATCTTTATGGTGCACTCTCTTTGGAAGCCACCCCATAGTGGTTTGCCTTCCCCCTTTTGTAGTATAGGAAGAAAGTCACCAGGAAATCCCCAAAGGACAATGGACCCAACCACAGGGACCATCTGCCAGACCCAAATACCTAGCTACCTGACACTGGCCTATTGACTGTTTCCCAACAGTGCAAAAGAGAGAATTCAGGACCCCTACACCTTTTGTCCTGTATCTCCAAGCCCTGACTGTGAGCCCCAATTGTATGATCCCCTAGATTCCCGATGGAGGGGAGACAGGCTACTTGAGGCAGGAACCTATTGTGTTCTCCATTCTGTTGGCTTAATGATTAAAGCCATCTTTCTGTGTCCTCCAAACTCTGTCTCCACAATTTTTATTCAGCTCTGGTGGGCAAAGAAAACCAAGATTTTGGCGACAACTGTTGCTGCCAACCCGTAACAGGCTAGCTGACGTGGGGAGCAGGTCGGGACCACTGAGTCTCTTCCCTCAGTGCCCCAGGGCCCAGAAAGAGAGGGGCTGTCTCTGCAGATGCTGGGAGTCAGCAAGTCTTGCCCAGGGAGTGAAACTGCCTCTGAAAGAGTTAGTCCCTATTTGGGCCTGAAACAGCCTTTCATGGAAACAGTGTACGTGTTAGTTGCTTAGTCATGTCCGATTCTCTGCAACCCCATAGACTACAGCCCACCAGGCCCCTCAGTCCGTGGGACTCACCAGGCAAGAACACTGGAGCACGTTGCCATTTCCTTCTCCAAAAGGAACCATCAGTTCAGTTCAGTTCAGTAACTAAGTCGTGTCTGAGTGTTTGCCACTCCATGAATCGCAGCACGCCAGCCCTCCTTGTCCATCAACAACTCCCAGAGTTCATTCAAACTCATGTCCATTGAGTCAGTGATGCCATCCAGCCATCTCATCCTCTGTCGAGCCCTTCTCCTCCTGCCCCCAATCCTTCCCAGCATCAGAGTCTTTTCCAATGAGTCAACACTTCACATGAGGTGGCCAAAGTATTGGAGTTTCAGCTTCAGCATCATTCCTTCCAAAGAACACCCAGGACTGATCTCCTTTAGGATGGACTGGTTGGATCTCCTTGCAGTCCAAGGGACTCTTAAGAGTCTTCTCCAACACCACAGTACAAAAGCATCAATTCTTTGGGGCTCAGCTTTCTTCACAGTCCAACTCTCACATCCATACATGACCACTGAAAAAGCCATAGCCTTGACTAGACGGACCTTTGTAGGCAAAGTAGTATCTGTGCTTTTCAACTGTCACCTAGTTTGGTCATAACTTTCCTTTCAAGGAGTAAGCGTCTTTTAATTTCATGGCTGCAGTCACATCTGCAATGATTATGGAGACAAAAAATAAAGTCTGACACTGTTTCCACTGTTTCCCCATCTATCTGCCATGAAGTGATAGGACCAGATGCCATGATCTTAGTTTCTGAATGTTGAGCTTTAAGCCAACTTTTTCACTCTCGTCTTTCACTTTCATCAAGAGGCTTTTCAGTTCCTCTTCACTTTCTGCCATAACGGTGGTGTCATCTGCATATCTGAGGTTATTGCTATTTTTCCCTGCAATCTTGATTACAGCTTGTGCTTCTTCCAGCCCATGAGGAACTATAGAAATAAAGAAAGTGAAGTCTCCCTTTTATGTCTGACTCTCTACAACCCCATGAACTGTAGCCCACCAGCCTCCTCCATCCATGGAATTTTCCAGGCAAGTGTACTGGAGTGGGGTGCCATTTCCTTCTGCACAGGAAAACAGTGGGCAGATTCAAAGCCCTGGAAGGGTGAGGGTGGGGCTGGGGAGTGGGTAAGCTAAGGTTCCGCAAGAAGTCTGTGCCCCTGCCTGGGGAAACAGGCAAGTCTGTGCCCCTTGCCACACCCCTGCCCATCAGCTTAAATGACTGCCAGGTAAAAGCTCCTGGTCAAAAGGACAGCAGGAAAGCTTTTTCTGGGGTTTTCCCCAGCCTCATTAGCATACGAGTGACTGCCCCTGTTTTGTGCTATAAAGGCCACTCGCATTACACACAGGGAAGAGGCTCAATTAACCAGTTCCTAATAAACAAATCCACAGCCAGCACGGAATTCCTCCCGGAACCTGGGACCTTTATAAAGCGGCAAGCATAGCCTCTTCTCCAGTGTCAGCCGCAGAGCTCCATCACCTGCTCCTGGCGCTCCTCTTCCTGGTCCTGTCTGCTGAGTCAGGTGAGCTCGTGAGAGCCCCGGGGGGAGCCATGGGCTCTCTCTCCTGTTTCTACCTCCTTCTGTCCTGCTGCCCTTATCTACATGTGGTCAGACTAAACCTTCATATTTGATGCTTCTGAGAAGCCAGCACTGAGTCCTTAGTAGCGAGAGGAGTCTGAGAACCGCCCTGTAAAATTCCTGGCTGTTTCTAAGCCACTCTAGCGAGTCAAGCTTCTGAGCCCATCTCCTCATTGGTCTCATGAGGAGGAAATAGAAGATGCCTCTGTTAAGTGACTCTCCTTGTTTTCTTTTTCATAAAAGCAAGAAATTTGATTTTGTCCCATGACAGAAGCACAGAATGCTGCTTTATAAATCTTTCTATTTGAAGGGTGGCAGCTCTGGGTGACCAGACAAGTCCAGAGGAGAGTCAGGCCGAGCCTGGGCTTTGGGAGCTGCCCTTGGGACGCTCCGTGCTGAGTCTCCTCAGCAGGAAGGTCATCCAGGACACGTCGCTGACGATGCAACCCTCTCTCCACAGCTGGGAGGCAGCACATCCAAAGCAGTGTGCAGGATCGACTGTCTGATTTTCATCTTACCTTTGATATTTCCGGAAATAGGATGAAAATATGTAGGAAGGAAGGAGGGAAGGAGGGAGGGAGAGGATGCAGAGACTGAGACCTGAGACAACTGATTAGATGTCAAAATCAAGTTGAAAAGGCCTTGTCTGATCAGTGTTGTTTATGAACCCAACTCTTAGCACAGTGGCAGGAAGAGAGGACAGGGGTGTAAGGAATGTGGCCTCTCAGTGCCCAGGCCCCGGGTTCTATCCCTGGACAGGGAACTAGAGAGGAACCAGAGGTGTCTTGTGGCCAAAAGAGAAAAGGGCCTGTGAGGAAGACGGGAAGGTGGCTAGTCAGGAGGAAACCACAAAGGGAGGAGGAGAGGGGTTGACTGGCACCAGTGCTGAGAGCGTTCTGAGTCAGTAGAGACGATGATACAAAACTTTTTTTTCTGAACCATTGTCACTGTCAGCTGTAAGTTGCTTTGAGAGTAAGTTCTCTTTAAACAGTTCTTACACTTTGAGCTGCATCTTTTCCTTGTATCTCAGCTCCACTACTTGACTGACTCCATGAGTTGGAAAACTAAACTGTGAAAAAAGACCCCTGCGGGCTGCTTCTGACTCTGGGCGGGAAGGTCGATGTAGCAGAGCTTCCTGGTCTTTGCCCTCGTGGTGGAGCTGATCCCGCACACAACCGGGGTTCACATGCCCCAGTCCCTCAGCCTCTGGTTCTGGAAACGGAGGGTCCACCAGAACCTGGGCAGGGTCAGTATCTGTCTGGAAGCTGGTCCACGGGGTCCTGGACTCACATCTTGTTGTCAGGAGGCTGTGTCCGCATCTCAGCACAGAAAGCCCAGGGCCTCACTCAGAGGGGACACAGCTGGCCTTCTCGAGATGCTGCTTTCCTGCTGACACGTTTTTCCCTCTTTCTTCTCTTTTTAGGATTTACTCAATGCGTAAGATTCCTCTAAGCTGCTGTAGGAATATAGGCATCTGTGTGCCGATCAAGTGCTCTGGAAACATGAGACAGATTGGCACCTGTCTTGGAGCCCAAGTAAAATGCTGCAGGAGGTGGTAAAAGAAGGCAAAGACGCGGCCAGGACCGATGCGGAAACTGCACCCTTCGACAGAGCATCTAAAATTTAAACCAGAATAAAATTTATTCAAAGTTAAAGAATCTTGCCCACTGGTCATTGATGTTGTTGTGTGGTGTCTGATCCCAAGTGAATTCCGAAGTCCCTGAGGATGCTCTCTGAGCTGCCCACGTGAACCATTGGGGAATTGTGGTGGGGTCCTCTGTGCTCCCAGGGGTGTAGACCCTGTTCCTTTGGGGCCTGACCTTACCCAGCCCCTCTGTCTGCGGTCCTTCCTGCTTCCCAGCCAAGGGCACCCTGTCATGCCCCGCGTCTCCCCTCAAACATGCACTCCAGGGGTCCAGAATCACCAGCACACCAGTCCCATAGGAAAGCCCCGCCCCCGCTCCAGGAGGAAACCCCCCTCCTCTGTCCCCTGCAGCCCTCACTTCCATTTGTTTTGTGCTTCTTACTCCTGCCTTGTGTGCACATGGATACACTTCTGATTCCCTTTTGGGCTGTAAGATCTCTATAGGCATGGATTGTCCTATTCCTGTAAGTGTTGGGCATTGAGACGAGACATTGCTTCACAAATTGCATCAACAAATCATCTCTGTGTGTACATGATATGATGCAACTAGATGCTATGGAAAAACAAGTCCTGTGGAAAGCACAATTCAATGAAGGCAACACAGCACAGAACACAGAGACCTCAAGGGGTGGGGTGAGCATGCTGACCTCAGCCTGCTTGCAGTTTCTTCAGAGGGTTTGCTAGTTAAACAAAGAGCTTTGCTGGTGCACACTGTATGTGTGAGCAGCTCTCCAGTCTTTGCACTAATTCTTCCGTCAGTGCAAGCTGAGGTCACCAAGGGGATGGTGTTAGGAGACAGGGCCTTTGGGAGGTGATTTGTTCATGAAGGTGGGACCCTCCTGGGTGGAATGAGGGCCTTTATGAAAGAGACCCCAGAGAGATGGCTCACCCCTTGTGCCCTCTGACGACACAGGGAGACCACCCACCACCAGCCACCTGCTCTGTCTTGATCGTGGAGCTCCCAGCCTCCAAAACTGAGAAATAAGGATCTGTTGTTAGTAAGCCCTTATTATAATACCACATGTAAAATAGATAGCCAGCATGGATTTGCTGTGTGACTCAGGGAACTCAAACAGGGGCTCTGAGACCAGCTAGAGTGTGGGTTGGGGAAGGAGATGGTACGAATTTCGAGAGGGAGGGGACATGGGTGAACCCATGGATGATTCTTGTTTTTCTATGACAGAAAACCACGAAATTTTGTAAAGCAATCATCCTTCAGTTAAAAAACAAAGTGCAAAAAAAGAGCCACCTGGCCTATGGTGTTTCTGTTTCAGTAGCCTGAAAGGGCAGACACATGACAAGTAAGAATTACAGCACAGGTGGAATTAAGGTACCTAATCATTCAGCCTTAAGATAGGGAAATAACATGGAGTATCTGGCTGTGCCCAATGCCATCTCATTACAAGGACCCTTAGATGTGGAGGAGGGATGAAGACCAGTGTCAGAGATGCACGCTGAGAGGCTAAACCAGCCTCTCATCAGCTCACACTGATGTGCAGAGGCCATAAGCCAAGGAGGGCAGGCAGCTTCTCTGAGTTAGAAGGAAGGAAGCGTCCAGAAGGAACAGCATCCTGCTGACACCGTGATTTGAAGCCAATGAGATCCATTTGGGGCTTTGGATCCTCAGAACCACAATGACAAGTATGTGTTCCTTTAAGCCATGTAGCTTGTGGCAATTTGGTACAGCGGCAACAGGAAACCAATACAGCAGTAGCTTAAAATCATGCCTTGAGCCTAAAATTAGCAGCTCAAAAGAGACAAACCTGTGTGTGTTTAATGGAGGAAAAGAATGATAACAGCTGTCAACATTTTACTCAACTTTATATTTCTTTTTTCACAGAAATGCCCATGGTGCATCTGCCAACTCTTCTTCATCTCGAAGGTTGTATTTGGGACTCAGTCTTACACCTCATATATCTTGTATCCCTTTTATCCTTTATTTTTAGTTTGTTTTGTTATCGTGGAACGTTTATCTGCCATAAAGTGTGGTTTGGTGGTACTGTTTATATGAAATTTTGATCATATTCTTTGTTGGGATTTCAGTTTTTAATTTCTACTTAATTTTAATTTGCATCCTTGTATCTGTTGATGTTTTATTGCCATAACATTTCTGGGTGTCATGTTGGACTCCTGCATGGGAGGAATGCTTGTGTCATTTCAGCACCGGGAAGATGATGGCTTTCCCATGTCACTCTTGAGCCAAATGGGCTCATGCTCTGGTCCAAGGCCAGCCTTTCGACCTGGGTCCTGGGTCTCATTTCTCATGCTTACTCAGGGGTGAGACCCAAACTGTCTCTACCTCTTGCCTCCATCTAGTGCAGCTATAAAAACTAAAAGCAGGGACTTCCCTGGTGGTCCAGTGGTTAAAACTCCAGCTGCCAATGCAAGGGGCATGGGTTCAATCCCTTGTCAGGGAACTAAGATCTCATATGCTAGAGTTCAGTTCAGTTGCCCAGTCATATCTGACTCTTTGTGACCCCAAGGACTGCAGCATGCCAGGCCTCCCTGTCCATCAATAACTCCTAGAGGTTACTCAAACTCATGTCCATCAAGTCAGTGATGCCATCCAACCATCTCTTCCTCTGTCATCCTCTTCTCCCCCCACCTTCAATCTTTCCCAGCATCAGGATCTTTTCAAATGAGTTACTTCTTCCCATCAGGTGCCCGAAGTATTGGAGTTTCAGCTTCAGCATCAGTCCTTCCAATGAATATTCAGGACCTACTTCCTTTAGGATGGACTGGTTGGATCTCCTTGCAGTCTAAGGGACTCACAAGAGTCTTCTCCAACACCACAGTTCAATGGCATCAACCCTTCAGTGCTCAGCTTTCTTTATAGTCCAACTCTCACAACCATACATGAGTACTGGAAAAACCATAGCTTTGACTAGATGGACCTTTGTTGGCAAACTAATGTCTCTGCTTTTTAATAAGCTGTCTAGGTTGGTCATAGCTTTTCTTATAAGGAGCAAGCGTCTTTTAATTTCATGGCTGCATTCACCATCTGCAGTGATTTTGGAGCCTAAAAGATAAAGTCATCTATTGCTTCCACTGTTTCCTCATCTATTTGCCATGAAATGATGGTATCAGATGCCATGATCTTAGTTTTTGGAATGTCAAATTTTAAGTCAGCTTTTTCCACTCTCTGCTTTCACCTTCATCAACAGGCTCTTTAGTTCCTCTTCAATTTCTGCCATAAAGGTGGTATCATCAGCAATCTGAAATTATTGATATTTCTCCCAGCAATCCCGAACCAGCTTGTATTTCATCCAGCCTGGCATTTTGCATGATGAACTCTGCACAGAAGTTAAATAAGCAGGGTGACAATATACAGCCTTGACTTACTACTTTCCCAGTTGGAACCAATCTGTTTTTCCATGTCTGGTTCTAAGTGTTGCTTCTTGAGCTGTATACAGGTTTTGCAGGAGGCAGGTCAGGTAGTCCATCTCCTTCAGAATTTTCCACAGTTTATTGTGATCCACACAGTCAAAGGCTTGAGCATAGTCGATGAAGCAGAAGTAGATGTTTTCTGGAAATGTCTCACTTTTTCTATGGTCCAACATATGCTAGCAATTTGATCTCTGGTTCCCCTGCCTTTTCTCAATCTAGCTTGTACATATGGAAGCTCTCAGTTCATGTACTGTTGAAGCCTAGCTTGGAGGATTTTGAGCATTACTTTGCTGACAATCAACAGTCTGCATTGATAACTAAGTTTCTTCTTTTCAGAAGACTAACGTATTATGCAAACTACATCTGTACCTGTTGCCCTCTAACTCTGCAGGAGCCACACTCTGCATCAATGATTCTTTAACTTATTCTAGCCACGTCCTGGTACTTAACTTTATGGCATCATAAACCTCCCCTTGTAGTTTGGTACCTCTCTTTGCTCTATTTTAACCTCATGTTGATGCTTAACTTTATGGTGCACTCTCTTTGGAAACCACCCCTAGTGGTTTGCTTTCCCCCTTTTGTATTACAGGAAGAAAGTCACCAGGAAATCCCCAAAGGACAATAGACCCAAGCACTGGGACCAACTGCCAGACCCAAATACCAAGATACCTGACACTGGCCTAGTGACTGTTTCCAAACAGTGCAAAAAGAGAGAATTCAGGACCCCTACACCTTTTGTTCCATATCTCCAACACCTGACTGTGAGCCCCAACTGTTTGATTCCCTGGGTTCCCAATGAATGGGAGACAGGCTCCTTGAGGCAGGAACCTATTGTGTTCTCCCTTCTGCCGGCTTAATGATTAAAGCCATCTTTCTGTTTGCCCCAAACTCTGTCTCTGCAAATTTTATTTGGCTCCAGTGGGCAGAGAAAACCAAGATTTTGGTGGCAACAATGCCAACGAGTCTGGCTGGTCCCCCACCTCTCCGCCAGGATGACTCCTGCCAACGGGGATCACAAGACATCCTGTGTGACCTCACTCACCCCTTCCTCCATCCTTTGTTGTCCTGGCCTCTAATCATGTAGCCATGGACAGGGGCTCCCAGTGTCTCTGCCACAATCCACCTGAGAAGGGCAGAGGAGCCATCTGCAAGGTAGGTTTCCAGGAGAGAGAGAGAAAGAGAGAGAGAGAGAGAGATCTATAGTTGAAGAAGGGGTGGGAATAGATGCATAACAATTAGGGAGTCAGGGTAAAGGATCACTTTCAGTATAAAAGTATAAGAGAGAGGCGGCCAATTGCCTGTAGTCTATACTTTCTTTCTATTATTGTAAAAGTACTGTTGCTGGGGCCAAGGAAGTAAAACCCTCACAGCTATTCTGTAGAATTAAATAAGACTTATTTAAACAGCTTACTACAAACACTTGCTCTGTTTTTAGGTTGATGTCACTAAACTAAATAGATTTCCACTTAGTGAAAGATTCAAATGCTGATCAAAAGATTAAAAGTGAAAACATTTTATTGCTAAACTGCATCAGGACAGAGAGAAAAATGTCAGAACACATAGTTCAGGTAAGATGGAAGAGAGGTCGTGAGTGAAGGCTAAAGACCATGACGTATTATGACCTGTTTTGACCTGTTATGTTGGGAATAGGTGAGTGGGTGCTTGTGCTCGGGAACACTTTGGGATAAAGCAACTTAATGGGCTCTCTACAGACCTTCAAAACCCTAAGGATTATGCCCAAGCCTTCCTTTCTTTTCTGCTTCCCTCCCTCATTCTCTCCATTCATCCATTTGTTTATTCACCTCTATGTTGACTCTTCACACTAGTACCTATTCATAGAAACAAATGTTTGACTACCTGCTCTATGCCAGAAACTGTTCTAGGTGCTGAGACTGTAACATAATAAAACAAGACTTGTTACTTTTGAGACTTACATATGAAGAAAAAGAGAGATATGAGCACTATAAAGGAAAACAAAGTGGAGAGAAGGAAGACATGCAAAAAATATCAATGATTTACCTGGTATGCATGTGTACTAAGTCACTTGAGTTACGTGAAACCCTTTGTGACCCCATGGACTGTAGCCAACCAGGCTTCTCTGTCCATGGGACACTCCAGGCAAGGATACCAGAGTGGGATGCCATTCCCTTCTCCAGGGGATCTTCCCGACCCAGGCATCAAAACTGCATCTCCTGCTTTGGCACGTGGGCTCTTTGTTACTAGAGCCATCTGGGAAGCCCCTTATCTGGTATCCTTTGGTGCTTTTCACTCAAGAATACATTGACAAATTACCTGTATTAAGAAATACTCTAGCCCATGAAGCCTCACCTCATTGTGGTGTGTGCAATAGCTTGCCTAGGATGGATCAATTCTCTCTGTAAATGTTAGCAAAAAAATAAAAAAAAAATCATGAGAGTGCAAGAAGACCGTTTTAATTTCGAAAATTCCTTCTCATTTTTCGATTGTAAAAGCTGTATGTGTGTTGGGTTGTTGTTGTTCAGTCAATTAGTCATGTTCAACTCTTTGCAACCCATGGATTGAGAGTGTTTATTATGAAAGGAGAAATGGACAGATGCAGAGACATGAAATAAAGGTGAAAAAAGAAATGAATAATTTTCTAACAGAATTCAGTGTTTAATGATTTCTCTCCAAAAAATGCTCCAAACCTCAGAGCCATAAGCAGAAGTGAGAAGCAATGTGGAAACCCTGACTTCTTGCAAACCTCTTCCTTTACGACAGGCAAACACTTGGACCATGTGTCCAAAGATGAAACATCCTCAAATTAGGCCCAGGCCCAGCTGAATATCTCTGCTGGGATAAAAGCACTTTCTTTCCAGCTGAAGTCTTCAAACTCTCTCCCAGATCGCCTGCCCCGATTCAGGTGTGCCACCAGACACTGGGTCTACTTGGAATTCCGAAAACTCCTTTCCCATCATGAAGCTACTCTACCTTCTCTTCCTCTTACTTGTGTGTCTTATCCACACAACATCACGTTAAGTGGCAGATGCAACTGGTCGGGTGATATGGTGCATGACTGTGGAGCCTAGAGTAGGGAAGGTCAAGTTGATTCCTCATCCAGTGAGGTGCTGAAGGGAATAATATCAAATCTGAGAGAAGCATAGCATATGAGACCTGCTCCATTTTACACATAATGAAAGACAAGTTTAAAGAAGTGAAAAATAGCCTCCCATGATTGTCCTTAACTAGTTGGTGGTAAACCCATAAATTGTAATGGTGATAGAAAACATTTACAGGGGACTTTACGACTTACAAATCATTTCCACGTGACTAACAGTAACGCTAATAATAATAGGAAGTCATGTTGACCGCTTCCAATCCCAAAGAAAGGCAATGCCAAAGAATGCTCAAACGAACACACAATTGCACTCATCTCACACGCCAGTAAAGCAGAGCTCAAAATTCTCCAAGCCAGGCTTCAGCAGTACATGAAATATGAGCTTCCAGATGTTCAAGCTGGTTTTGGAAAAGGCAGAGGAACCAGAGATCAAATTGCCAACATTTGGTGGATCATTGAAAAAGCAAGAGAGTTCCAGAAAAACATCTATTTCTGTTTTTTTTTGAGTATGCCAAAACCTTTGATGTGTGGATCACAATAAACTGTGGAAAAGTCTGAACAAGATGGGAATACCAGACGACGTGACCGCCTCTTCTGAGACCTGTATGCAGGTCAGGAAGCAACAGTTAGAACTGGACATGAAACAATAGAATGGCTCCAAATAGGAAAAAGAGTACGTCAAGGCTGTCTATTGTCACCCTGCTTATTTAACTTATATGCAGTGTACGTCATGAGAAATTCTGGGCTTGAAGAAGCACAAGCTGGAATCAAGATTGCCGGGAGAATTACAATAACGTCAGATATGCAGTTCACACCATCCTTTTGACAGAAAGTGAAGAGGAACTAAAAAGTCTCTTGATGAAAGTGAACGAGGAGAGTGAAAATGGTGGCTTAAACCTCAACATTCAGAAAACTAAGACCATGGTATCTGGTCCCATCACTTCATGGCAAAGAGATGGGGAAACAGTGGAAACAGTGCCAGACTTTATTTTTGGGGGCTCCAAAATCACTGCAGATGGTGGCTGCAGCCATGAAATTAAAAGACGCTTATTCCTTGGAAGGAAAGTTAGGACCAACCAAGATAGTATATTGAAAAGTGGAGATATTACTTTGCCAACAAAAGTCCGTGAAGTCAAGGCTGTGGTTTTTCCAGTGGTCATGTATGGATGTGCGAGTTGGACTGTGAAAAAAGCTGAGTGCCGGAAAATTGATGCTTTTGAACTGTGGTGTTGGAGAAGACTCTTGAGAGTCCCTTGGACTGCATGGAGATCCAACCAGTCCATCCTAAAGGAGATCAGTCCTGGGTGTTCATTGGAAGGACTGATGCTGAAGCTGAAGCTCCAATATTTTGGCCACCTCATGCGAAGAGCTGACTCATTGGAAAAGACCTTGATGCCGGGAGGGATTGCGGACAGGAGGAGAAGGGGATGACAGAGGATGAGATGGCTGGATGGCATCACCGCCTCGAGGGACATGAGTTTCAGTGAACTCTGGGAGTTGGTGATGGACAAGGAGGGCTGGCGTGCTGCGATTCATGGGGTCACAAAGAGTCAGACACGACTGAGCGCCTGAACTGAACTGAACTTCCTCCTTAACTAAAACAATGAAACTTTTAATGTCTTATCCCAAATATATTCCTCATAGCAAAATTTACGGGGTAGTCCATTTTACAAGTTGGGATTAAGAAATGAAGTAATTGTTCAAAGGAGTGCAGATTGAATGTAGGGAGCACTTGAACTGAAGTCCAAGTGGGTTTGACCCAAAGACCTTGTTTTATTAAATATTCAACAATCCCAGAAAACTAGAGTACTTACTGAATTACATGAAATCAACAAATACTTTAGCTCAAATGTGATCTGTGCATCACTCGGGACATACTTATCCTACAAGGTAATGTGTTGCTCACCAGTAATGCAAGCGAAGCTGGGTGTCCTGCATTTTCCCTGCAGCCCTCCTCAGGTGACAGCATGCTCCAGGCTGTGCTGTGGTGACAGCGCCTCCAGATCTTAGTATCTTCAAAGAGCCAAAGTTAATTCTTGTCCAAATGATGCCAACCCGGGAAGGCCCGGGTGCTCTGATCAGACCCACCACCCCTGAGAATCAGCCACCACTGTGCGTGCTACTGGTCCTGTGTCCGAGCAAAGCACTCTCAGGACTCTCGTGCTGGCAATTAATGGCCCCAGCCCTGAAGGAAAATGTCACTTCCGCTCAGAATTCGTTAATCAAGCTGGTCCAGTTGTTTAGTCACTCGCTTGTGGTCCACTCTTTGCGACCCCATGGATTGTCACCCACCAGGCTCCTCTGTCCATGGCAAGGATACTGGAATGGGTTGCCATTCCCTTCTCCAGGGGATCTTCCCGACCCAGGCATCAAAACTGCATCTCCTGCATTGGCACGTGGGCTCTTTGTTACTAGAGCCATCTGGGAAGCCCCTTATCTGGTATCCTTTGGTGCTTTTCACTCAAGAATACATTGACGAATTACCTGTATTAAGAAATACTCTAGCCCATGAAGCCTCACCTCATTGTGGTGTGTGCAATAGCTTGCTTAGGATGGATCAATTCTCTCTGTAAATGTTAGCAAAAAAATTAAAAAAAAAATCATGAGAGTGCAAGAAGACCGTTTTAATTTCGAAAATTCCTTCTCATTTTTCGATTGTAAAAGCTGTATGTGTGTTGGGTTGTTGTTGTTCAGTCAATTAGTCATGTTCAACTCTTTGCACCCATGGATTGAGGGTGTTTATTCTGAAAGGAGAAATGGACAGATGCAGAGACATGAAATAAAGGTGAAAAAAGAAATGAATAATTTTCTAACAGAATTCAGTGTTTAATGATTTCTCTCCAAAAAATGCTCCAAACCTCAGAGCCATAAGCAGAAGTGAGAAGCAATGTGGAAACCCTGACTTCTTGCAAGCCTCTTCCTTTACGACAGGCAAACACTTGGACCATGTGTCCAAAGATGAAACATCCTCAAATTAGGCCCAGGCCCAGCTGAACATCTCTGCTGGGATAAAAGCACTTTTTTTCCGGCTGAAGTCTTCAAACTCTCTCCCAGATCCCCTGCCCCGATTCAGGTGTGCCACCAGACACTGGGTCTACTTGGAATTCTGTAAACTCGTTTCCCATCATGAAGCTACTCTACCTTCTCTTCCTCTTACTTGTGTGTCTTATCCACACAACATCACGTTAAGTGGCAGATGCAACTGGTCGGGTGATATGGTGCAAGACCGTGGAGCCTAGAGTAGGGAAGGTCAAGTTGATTCCTCATCCAGTGAGGTGCTGAAGGGAATAATATCAAATCTGAGAGAAGCATAGCATATGAGACCTGCTCCATTTTACACATAATGAAAGACAAGCTTAAAGAAGTGAAAAATAGCCTCCCATGATTGTCCTTAACTAGTTGGTGGTAAACCCATAAATTGTAATGGTGATAGAAAACATTTACAGGGGACTTTACGGCTTACCAATCATTTCCATGTGACTAACAGTAACGCTAATAATAATAGGAAGTCATGTTGACCGCTTCCAATCCCAAAGAAAGGCAATGCCAAAGAATGCTCAAACGAACACACAGTTGCACTCATCTCACACACCAGTAAAGCAGTGCTCAAAATTCCTGTGGCGGATTCATTTTGATATTTGGCAAAACTAATACAATATTGTAAAGTTTAAAAATTAAAAAAAAAAAAAATTCTCCAAGCCAGGCTTCAGCAGTACATGAACCATGAGCTTCCAGATGTTCAAGCTGGTTTTGGAAAAGGCCGAGGAACCAGAGATCAAATTGCCAACATCCAGTGGATCATTGAAGAAGCAAGAGAATTCCAGAAAAACATCTATTTCTGCTTTTTTGAGTATGCGAAAAACCTTTGATGTGTGGATCACAATAAACTGTGGAAAATTCTGAATGAGATGGGAATATCAGACCACGTGACCGGCTTCTTGAGAAACCTGTATGCAGGTCAGGAAGTAACAGTTAGAGCTGGACATGGAACAACAAAAGGGTTTCAAATAGGAAAAAGAGTACGTCAAGGCTGTCTATTGTCACCCTGCTTATTTAACCTATATGCAGAATACATCATGAGAACTGCTGGGCTGGACAAGTTTCCCGGGAGAATTATCAATAACTTCAGATATGCAAATGAAACCATCCTTATGGCAGACAGTGAGGAGGAACTAAAAAGCCTCTTGATGAAAGTGAAAGAGGAGAGTGAAAAATTCGACTTAAACCTCAACATTCAGAAAACGAAGATCATGGTATCTGGTCCCATCACTTCATGACAAATAGCTGGGGACATAGTGGAAACAATGCCAGACTTTACTTTTTTCGGCTCCAAAATCACTACAGATGTTGGCTGCAGCCTTGAAATTAAAAGAAGCTTACTCCTTGGAAGGAACGGTATGACCCACCTAGATAGTATATTGAAAAGCAGAGATATTACTTTGCCACAAAGATCTGTCTAGGCAAGGCTATGTTTTTTCCAGTAATTATGTATCGATGTGAAATTTGGACTGTGAAGAAAGCTGAGTGCTGAGGAATGGATGCTTTGGAACTGTGGTGTTGGAGAAGACTCTTGAGAGTCTCTTGGGATGCAAGGAGATCCAACCAGTCCATCCTAAAGGAAATCAGTCCTGGGTGTTCATTGGAAGGACTGATGCTGAAGCTGAAGCTTCAATACTTTGGCCACCTCATGCAAAGAGCTGACTCTTTGGAAAAGCCCTTGATGCTGTGAGGTATTGGGGGCAGGAGGAGAAGGGGACAGAGGATGAGATGGCTGGATGGCATCACTGACTGGATAGACATGAGTTTGAGTGAACTCTGGGAGTTGGTGATGGACAAGGAGGGCTGGCGTGCTGCGATTCATGGGGTCACAAAGAGTCAGACATGAATGAGTGCCTGAACTGAACTGAACTGAACTTCCTCCTTAACTAAAACAATGAAACCTTTAATGTCTTTTCCCAAATATATTCCTCATAGCAAAATTTACGGGGTAGGCCATTTTACAAGACTGGATTTAGAAATGAAGTAATTTGTTCAAAGGAGTGCAGATTGAATGTAGGGAGAACTTTAACCTAAGCCCAAGTGGGTTTGACTCCAAAGACCTTGTTTTATTAAATATTCAACAATCCTAGAAAACTGATTTACTTACTGAATTACATAAAATCAACAAATTAGCTCAAGTGTGATCTATGCATCACTCGGGACATACTTATCCTACAAGGTTATGTGTTGCTCACCTGCAATCCAAGCTAAACTGGGTGTCTCACATTTTCCCTGCAGCCCTCCTCAGGATACAGCATGCTCCAGGCTGTGCTGTGGTGAGAGCGCCTCCAGATCTTAGCATCTTAAAAAATCCAAAGTTAATTCTTGCTCAAATGACGCCAACCCAGGAGGGCCTGTGTGCTCTGATCAGTCCCCCATTCCCGAGGATCAGCCACCACCGTGGGTGATGCTGGTCCTGTGTCCGAGCAGATTGCTCTAAGGACTGTCGTGCTGGCGATTAAGGGCCCCAGCCCTGAAGGGAAATGGCATTTCTGCTCAGAATTCATTAAACAAGCAGGTCCAATTGTTCAGTCACTCGGTTGTGGTCCACTCTTTGTGACCCCATGGACTGTCGCCCAGCAGGCTCCTCTGTCCATGAGATTCTCCAGGCAAGGATCCTGGAGTGGGTTGCCATTTGCTTCTCCATGGGATCTTTCTGACCCAGGGATCGAACCTTCATCTCCTATGTCTCCTGCAGTGGTAGGCATATTCTTTACCAGCTTAGCCATCAGGGAAGCCTCTGGGAAGCCCCATAGACCCTGTTTAAATGAATCAGTGTGATCACCTTCCTTTAGAACAATTTAAGGCCCCTTCTCAGTTTTTAGTATTATTTAAAAAAAATGCGGAAAACCATTCTAAGCTTGTAGGTCACACCAAACCAAGGAGAGTGCCAGTTGTGTCCCTGTGGACTGTAATTTGGGGTTCCTTGCTATATAAGATGAATTCTGGTAGCTTTAGTTACACATGCCTTATTTATTTGTTTCTTTTTCACCTTCCCTTCCTTTATAGGGCAAAGCAAAAAAAAAAAAAAAAAAAAAAACCTTGAATGTGAGAAAATGGGTGGTGCCTACAAGTATCAGAACACCCCCTGTGTGTCATCCTGCCTGGAGAATGCAAGAGTCGGAAGAAACACTGCTGCATCGTCTAGTTTCAGCATCAGAGCATCCACAGCAGCAGCAGACACTCCCCACCGCTGAGTCCTTTGAAAAAAGAGCCACTGTTCACTCGGGTCCTGTGGGGTCTTTCTGAGTGCATGAGGTCATGAACTGGATGGGAAGATTTCAGTTGGAAGTCTGGTCACACCACTCGTTAGCTGATTAACTCTGGACAGGCCTTGCCTTTCCTAGGTCTCAGTCTCTGCTCCTGTGACTGTTGAAATGGATGTTCTCCACAACCTCATTTGTTGGTGGTGGGGTTTAGTTGCTAAATCATGTCTGATTCTTCTGTGACCCCATGGACTGAGTCCATGCAATTTTCCAGGCAGGATACTGGAGTGGGTTGTCCTTTCCTTTTTCAGGAGATCTTTCTGACCCAGGGATCAAGCCCACATCTCCTGTGTCTCCTGCATTGGCAGGCAGAGTCTTTAGCACTGAGCCCAAGGAAAGCCAACCTGTTAATCTCTGTCTACAAATGTATGGACTGAGGGAAAGAGCTTTGAGTGTGTGTGTGTGGGTGTTATAGTGTGAAAAGTCACCGAGGTTTTGTGTCCCTTTGTGGAAGGATATCTGTGTTCCCATTGGCATATGAGTTTCCACATGGTCAACATGTGCTTAACGTCACAAGAGACAGCAGACTGCTTTCTGAAGCAGCTGTGGTCGCTGCTGATAATCTCAGTGGCCTCTGAGTTCCCAGTGTCTCCATGTTCCCATCCCTCGTCACACCTCCATGTAAAATTTTCAGTGTTTCTCTGTTAAAAGGATGAAGGACAAATTCTCTAGTGTCTCAGGTCCTTCACCAGTTGGCCATACTTTCTCGAGTTTCATCTTATGTCAGCCTGGTTCTCAGACTAACCCCGACACAGTGTCAGTCGTCTTTCTGCCATATTGTGTTCTTCTCACTCTGAAACACACTTAAGCTACTTGTCCTCCGACTTTCCCTGATTGATTTGTACTCGCTTTTTATAGTCTCAGCTCACACATGGCCTTCACTGGGAAGACATCCTTCATTCACCCAACTTGAGTAAGAGAAGAGACTTTGGTTCCATGGCCTCAGCTACCAGTAAAGTTTCTAGCACACAGTAGGTGTTCAATAGATGTTGACAGAATAGTCGATGAATAAAGAAAACAATAGAATCAGGCTTCAGCTTTCCAATGTAATTCAGGGATGATCCATTAAATGTGAATTCCTCAATGTACTTAATTCAGGAAGTTCCATCAAACATGAGTCCATCATACAGCAGAAGTGTTTACCATGTGATGAAGACCATTCATTTTCTTCCCAGACACACACTTGTGTGAGAGTCACACAAATTAAGTATTGTAGAACCTAAAGAAAGAACTAAAATGTCTGTTTTTGGAAGAAAGTCTTGAGATCACAATCCGGGGGAAGAAATAATTCAGTTCAACCAGGAATCCCCAAAATACAATGCCAGGAAAGTATTCTGTCTTATGCACCTCTTTTCCCTCACTTTGTCCCTCCTATTATACTTGCTTGTTCAGTAGGAGAAATGCTGAATTTCAAATTTGTTGTGAATAGAAATTTTATGCTGTAATTTGGAAACTAGGATCAGAGACTGTAAACAGCTCTCTTGGGCTGACATTTACAGCCTGTTATTGTGCCCTCTTTTCATACTGTTCATGGGGCTCTCAAGGCAAGAATACTGAAGTGGTTTGCCATTGCCTTCTCCAGTGGACACATTCTGTCAGATCTCTCCACCATGACCCGCCTGTCTTGGGTTGCCCCACGGGCATGGCTTAGTTTCATTGAGTTAGACAAGGCTATGGTCCTAGTGAGATTAGATTGACTAGTTTTCTGTGAGTATGGTTTCAGTATGTTTGCCCTCTGATGCCCTCTTGCAACACACACCGTCTTACTTGGGTTTCTCTTACCTTGGGCGTGGGGTATCTCTTCATGGCTGCTCCAGCAAAGCGCAGCCATTGCTCCTTACCTTGGCGAGGGTTATCTCCTCACCGCCACCCTTCCTGACCTTTAACGTGTGATAGCTCCTCTAGGCCCTCCTGCGCCTGCGCAGCCACGGCTCCTTGGACATGGGGTTGGTCCTCCTGGCCACCGCCCCTGATCTCGGGTGTGGGGTTGCTCCTCCCAGCCGCTGCCCTTGGCCTCGGGCGTGGGGGCATGGGGTAGCTCCTCCGCCCGCCACCCCTGGCCTCGGATGTGGGGTAACTCCTCTCGTCGCGGCCCCTGACCTCAGATGCGGGGTAGCTCCTCTCAGCCATCCCTGCTCCGTCACGCTAAGTGCAGGCGGCTGCAACGGGGCGGGGGCGGTAAGTGCAGGTGGCAGCGACGGGCTATATATATATATATGCATTTTTCAAGTTTTAATGGGTTTTTCCCAATTGCGCATGCTAGAAACTGTTGTACCACTTTATCCTCTTACTGACAATGTTAAACAGTATATTTGACAGTCAATATTCTCATTACTAGTGGTTTTAAGAATTGTTTCAATTTTTCTAAATTGAATGAGGGAATATTTTCTTTTTTGTTTTAATATATTAAAAAAATTGTTTCTGAGGTTGAACATTTTTTAAAATGTTTTTGGTTATTTTTATCTCTTACACTTTACCCATTTTTCTATTCATCTTTCCTTGCTGACTTCTCAGAAAGTGAAGTGAAGTTGCTCAGTCGTGTCTGACTGTTTGCGACCCCATGGACTGTAGCTTACCAGGCTCCACCGTCCATGGGATTTTCCAGGCAAGAATACTGGACTGGGCTGCCATTTCTTTATCCAGGGGATCTTCCCAAACCAGGGATCGAACCCGGGTTTCCTACATTGCAGACAGACGCTTTACCGTCTGAGCCACCAGGTAAGTGGTGACTTCTCAGAATCCCATGTATATTTAAGGTCACTAATCCTATGGTATATGTATAGCAAAAATTGTTTCTGGCTTGCTTTTGGCTGTGTGCTTGCTCATCTAATAGATGAAATTTATAGCTACACTTAGAGATTACCTTTGGTTTTCTTCAAAGATATTTATTAGTATTTTTATCTACTTCTGTCTGTATTCCTGGTTAGTTTCATCCTTAATTCATTCAGCCCTGGAATGGAGGCTCTTCTGAAAACCTATGACAGACAAGTCCCCAGCAGTGACCTGAGAACTGTTGCTTGCACCATCCAGCACTATGAATTTCCTGAGCCCACAGACATGCCCTCACTCCCACATGTTTCATATGGAAGGCTGATGTCTGAGTTCCCATCTCTGTCCTCTTAGGAAACCTAATCTTGCATGGAAGAGAAACAAGCTCATACATGATTGGAAGAATTGAAAATGATCAGGGCCACCCGGGTGATCCAAGTACAGCAGGCCATCCGGGGGAGGACAGGGGAACACATATTATACACCCATCAGAGCACCTAAACCACACAGCCTGCCTGGCACCTACCTAGTCCTGGTCAGAGACTGTTCTGTTCCTTCTGCTCTTCTGTTTGTCTCTGCTGGAGGCAGCACTAAGTGATCTGAGCTATTAATAACACAGCTCCTCGAGTACAAAATAATCAAATCTCCCTCTTTAGTCTCTTTCAGAGGGCATGGCTACACTCACTGATTCTCTATTACCAAATAACATTTAAATTATTCCATCAAGTTAAACACAATGTTATTGCTTCATTGAAATTACAGGTTTTACTAAAGAAAAAAAATATGTGGGTGATTGAGTCTAAGAACTAGATTTCCCTTTAGATGTTTTTGCCTCCTCTTAGTACAACCTTTTGTACTAAGAAACTTACCTTCAGTAAGTTTCTTTCTGGGTCCTTCAGAGTGTTTTTGTAACTTGACTCCTAGATATTTCATGGTTTTTCTTTATGAGCCACATTCTTCTTTCATTACATTTTATAACTGCTACTGTCTGCATAAGAAAAGCTCTGGATCTGGGATAATAATGCATCACTAGCCCACAAGTTGAACTCTTATTCATTTAGATTTTTTGTGGTTACTTCTCAGTGGTTTTGCAGCTCTAAAATTATAAGTCTCTAAGAATTATCATTAACCTCCTTGATTCTGAAGTGTACGATTCTTCCTTTCTGCTCTCAATGAAAGACATTGACTCACAATGCCTGGAACTGTCAGAGATCCTCAAAGCCAACTTCCTTACTTCACAGAAGAGGAAATTGTGGCCAAACAAGGTCAAAATCATGCCTAGGCATTATCCTCTGGTAAATGTCTTTTATGCTGTAAACTCTTTCTCAGTTATGACAATGCAAACATTAACTTGTTTCTATCCATTTCCCCTGTTTTCGGGTTTCTTTATCCCTTCTTTCTCCTGTCAAAGATCAACTTCCTCAATCTCCAAAAATGAAACAAGGTTTTTCAAAAACAGTTTTTAAAGACAGTTGCTGTTTTTTAAATAGATGCTTCCACCGTTTTTTCTTTATGTGTAATTTCTTCTGTAAAAACCTTTGATTTTTCTTCCAGGGCTTGATGAAGAATTTCAACTCATGCATGAAGCACAAGTTGTAGTTTCAGCCAAGATGTCCTTGGGTGGTCAGAAATGACTGTGTCCAGTGAAGAAATGGAGGGAATCTTAATGACAACACCAACACCCAGTGCTTCTGCCACCCTGGGATTAAGTCTACCACTCTTGCAGGGTCAAAATGGAGATGATTGAGTTCATGTCAAGATTCCTGTTTGAAAAGTTAGAGCGAGATAAACATCCACATTGGGTCTAGTAATGTGAGCTATTTCTGATTATGGGCCCTGAGTGAAATCTCTGGAGGATGTATGAGCTGTGAGAGAAACTGTCCAAGGCAAGGATGGTTGCTACTTCAAAGGAGAGAAAATAGAAATGGAGGGAAGAAGGGAGGGAGAGAGAGCAGTCACAGAATCTCATAAAATTCTTCTTCAGTTTTGGGGCCATAAAAGGCCCCAGTCTGCTCCCCACGTGCTCCTCCAGCAGGCCAGCCAGGGAGCATGTGGCCCTGGGTAAGCAGGTCTCTTCTCTGTCGGGTGCTGGCAGCTCTGTTCCCAGCAGGCTCTGCTCTGAGGAGCTTACTGATTCCACTCTGACAGGACAGGCCTCACTCTGAGCCCTCGTTCTTCCCCTAGAGAAACAGAATGACGTCCTTGAGTCATGAACGAGTTGGGAGTCCTGTTACCTGTCGACTTTGTTTCACCTACAAGACTCCAAGGTCTTGGAAACCCATGACTGAGTCCCCTTAGTGCTGAGATGAGGTGTGAACCAGATGAAGAATAACTCGAGCCTGGAAATAAGAAGCACCTTTGACAGAATCATAGGAACATGGGATGGGATTCTTCTCCTTCTTCCTCTGTGCCCAGACTTCTCCCATCAATGCCCGTGCTCCCACGCCTTACGCGCTGGACCACGAGGGGCCTCACTCATCGCTCCTGTCTCAGGGGCTCAGGAGCCCGGGGCCCAGCATGCCCGCTTCTGCACACACTCCAGTCTCGGGGTCCTGCTTGCAGTGAGAACAAGAAGGGGCCCCTCAAGCCCCTGACGATCTGTCTCAGGTCGGTCTGGAGGAGGCATCATCCCACGTGCGCACAGGCCGCTTTGGGTCTTGGGCCGCGGTTGGCCGCCCTGAGCGTCGGTTGCGCGGGAAAGCTTGTAGGGCATTTGGAGCACCGCACCAGCATCGCGCGGAGGGCCCCAGGACCCTTTCCCTGAGGAGCGCCCCAGGACCCTCCCTGCAGCCTCCCGGGGATGACCTTCAGCGGCCATTCCCTCCGCGGGGAGCAGGACCACACCGAGGTCAGGAGGACTGAGCCCCGGTTGGACGCAGAGCCGGGCCGCCACCGCGCGTGTCCCTTCACGCAGCCCCCTCGCTCCCTCAGAAGCAGCTTCAGACAACTCTCGGATGTCTTGTGGAAAGATGACGCTGGACCAAGGCTTCAGACCCAGACTACAGTCCCTCCTCCAAATACAGGTGAAGTCCCTTCATGGCACCTCCGCGCCCTCATCAGCGAGATGCCAGAGCTGGGTAAGCTGAACCCCAGTCCCCCCGGATCTGAGGCACTTGGCTCCAGGCGCTTCTGAGAGGCGTGGAGGCCTGACGCAGAGCAGGGACCGCGGGTGGACGGCAGCTCGCCTGGTCCTTGGGCTCCCGCCTGGGGTCCCCCGAGCCGAGACCGGGACCACCTGGGCCCTCAGCTTCGCTCACCCGCCTCCTCTCCTGTGGGCAGCAGGGCCTGAGAAGTCTCTCCTTCGTCCTCCAGGGCCTGTTCCCGGAGGCGCCCTGACAGCCCACCGTGTTCCCATCACCGGGCGCTAATGAACCAGAGAAATCACTGAGTGGGCACCTGCGGACGCGCGGTGCCTCCTGGCAGGGACCCAAGGGCCAGCGCCTGGCGCCCGGGGCCTCTGTACCTGGGCCTGGCTCATTGGCAGAGACTGGAGGGGATGCGAGGCAGCAAAATGCGGGGGCCTCGTCACTGCCCCTGCCTCAGCAAGCTCAGGGAGCCAATCACCGCCGACCCTGGAGAGCTGAGCTGCTGGGGGAGTGGAGGGTGTCAGAGGGTCCGAACCCTCTGCAGTACCCAGAACACTGAGGACTGGAGGAGATAGAAGGTGGAGAACAGCTCTCTGTGACACCATGGCACGGCCTTAGGGCTCAGATGGTCAGATCCCCCTGCAGAAGGGAGGAAATCAAGAGGAAATAGGGCAGCATGCCAGCAAGAAAAAGAGAGAAAACCTGTCTGGGGAGACAACGCAGTAAATCATACCTAGACGTGCACTTTAACCATTGCATCACCAGGAAAGTAGGCGGCAGGGGCGGGGAAGCAAGGAACTCAGCTGAGAAGAGGTGAAGAGTCTTGGGGTCTTCAGTACCTTGGTCTGTGGAGGGTGCTTCATCAAGTGCATTTGAAATAGGGAGACTAAAAAATGGTTTAGGTTGAAAATGACAAAAATACTTTGGCAATAATATTAAAAAGTGTCCATAAAAGGAAATAGCACAACATTGCTTAATTTCATCTTTTTAATCTTTTATTTTCTGATTTCTCTTCTGATTATTATTCAGAACTCTAGACACTTCCTCCATGAAAGAGTGTCATTAATGAGTGTTAGGATTAACTGAGAAAACACCAATTATAGAGTCAGGAAACTGGGGCTGTGGCTCCAGAGATGCCACTTGCCTCTGGACCCCTGGGAAGTAGCCTCTCTTTTCTAGACCTTAGTTTTCTCATCTGGAAAATGTGATGATCACTTGCTGCTGCTGCTGCTGAGTCACTTCAGTCGTGTCCGACTCTGTGTGATCCCGTAGACGCCAGCCTACCAGGCTCCCCCGTCCTTGGGATTCTCCAGGCAAGAACACTGGAGTGGGTTGGCATTTCCATCTCCAATGCATGAAAGTGAAAAGTGAAAGTGAAATTGCTCAGTCGTGTCCGATGCTCAGCGACCACATGGACTGCAGCCTACCAGGCTCCTCCGTTCATGGGATTTTCCAGGCAACAGTACTGGAGTGGGGTGCCATTGCCTTCTCCGGCGATGATCACTTAGGTCCCTCCAACTGAGATGCTACAGCATCAGAGCCCACGGCTCCCACCTGCTGACACTAGGCTCTGATGAACGGTTTCTTAGCAAAAAGATACTTCCTGCACTAAGTAAAAGCCAAATTATCTGCCTCTGGGGAAAATATGTTTGTCCCTCCTGCTTAATAAAAGGAAGTACATTACTCAGAATTGTGGCTTATCCTCCTGCTTCATGTTACTCCAGGTTAGTAATCTAATCCTTGAAGTTTCTGGGCAAAGCACTCAAGTGAGAGGAATTACACAAAGATAGGAGTCAGATGGGTCCCTCCGGGCATCACCTGGTTGTCAGTTTCTAGCACTCTTCTGGCCCCCTTTCCAGGCACAGGGCAGCTGGGCTCAGCACCATTCTTCCTGAAACCCATTTCCTCTGCTCCCACGATTTCCAGTTTCTAGGCACAATCAGGTACAAAATGAACAAAATATGCTCCCAGAATGCAGGGGCTTTCAGCTGAATCAAATAGATCCACACTGTAACAGTTCATCACTATTCACTGCAGTGAGGAGGAGGGGTCTTCAAGGAAGGAAGGGCTGTTCCTGTTCCTATAGTGTGGGGGTGGGAGCAGGGGGATAGGTTGAGAAATCTTTGCTGTGAGGTCAGTTTTTGATTTATGGTCTAAGGGATGAGTCAGTATTTATGAGGCAGACACACACACAGTGGTGAAGCCAGTCCTGGAAAAAGGAAGATCATAGGCAAAGATAGAAAGGTGTAGATTTCAATATGAATTTGGAAGTCATGTGTCCTTTGGCTAAAGAAAAAGGAAACACTGTAGGATATGTAGACTCAGGTTTGGATATTTGAATTTGTCTTGTAAGCAAAGAGAAGAAACTGAAGGACTTTAAATGAGAAAATAACACTGTCAACTTTGTAATATGGAAAAAACTTGTTAGCTATATGTAGACTGGATTCAGGAAGTGAAGGTAAAAGACTGTTATAATCCCACCATATGAAAAACAGCTAGCTAGTGGGAAGCTGCTGTATAACACAGGAAGCTCAGCTTCAGGAAGGAGAAGAGATGTGCTAACTTAACCATCGCATGAGGGGCCACACTGGTAGGAAGCAGTCTTCTTAGGAGGCAACAGTTGTGAATCTGGTTATGAGAATGTGGATGGTCCATTTGTGTTATTCTCATTGGTTACCCATTGAAAGAAGGTATTCATAGTAACAGTCATGCATCATAGGGAGAAATCCCTGTAGCCTGGAACCCAATTCTGTCTACCCCCTTACAAATCCTCTTTAGATTGTACAGGGGCAGCCCTGGTGGTCCAGTGCTTAAGACTCTGAGCTCCCAATGCTGAAGCACGGGTTCGATCCCTGGTCAGGGAACTAGATCCCACATGCCTCAACTAAGAGTTCATGTGTCACAACTAAAGATTCTGCATGCAACAGCTAAGAGCCAGAACAAATTAAAAAAACAAACAAACAAAAAAAGAATCAGTAAAGCAAGAAGTTAAATAAAATAAATTAAGAAAAATAGGACAGGAATATTTCACCTGAACAAAGATGAGTCATCATCAAACAGAAACCACTCAGAATCTCTCCAAAGATGCTGAAAGAAAAAGGAGGTGGTGGGTACCGGGGAAGGGGGGCAGGGAGAAGAGACAGGAAGGTGTGCAAGGAGCTTGGAGAGAATCCCACGCCACACTGGGCACAGACGTGGACACACCTGGGGGCCGCAACTGGGGAAATTCATTTCTGGTTGCTTTGATTTTCTTTGAAAACCTGGCGTGACGTCTCTCAGCTGAAAGTGGGCGTGGGGAGCTGACAGGAGCTTTGGAAGAGGTGCCGCGTGAAGCAGTCATGGGGAGTGAAGGCAAGCGGAGGGGAAGGAGGCGTCCAAGCAGGGCTAGTGGGGAGACAGGACTTGCTGTGCATGAGGCATCCTGAAAACAGGCTGAACCCGGGGGCGTGCGAAGGGGCTTAGCAGCATCAGGTCAAGGATTCTAGGTTCTTCATCTACAAAGGGTTGAGCCAGAAAGACAGGAGGTGGAAGTCGAGAGTGGTTGCTTAACACTGAGATTTCAGAGGGTTCACAGGTCCTGGCTGAGAGGGTTTTGTTTGTGTGTTTTCCCTTCTTGACACCAACTGTGTGCCCATGGCTTCAGCTCAGTTCTGACACTAACCACCCCAGAAGGAGGGGCAGCCTCACAGGTATGATCCCAGTTCCACAAGACTGTCCCCACCTCAGATGCCAACTCTTGGGTCCCCAGCTCCCCCACACTTCTGCCCGACTTGGCTACAAACTCAGGAATCCCAGTACCTCCCCCTTCAGGTTGTATGATTTGCTAGACTGACTCACAGAACTCCAAAAACACCAGGGAAGGGCCAGGCCACGGCCCCCTCCCCAGGCTCCTTTGTTTTAGAAACCTTGGTTGATTTCTGTAACTGACCATTTGGGTCACTTGTTTGTTGGTTTCTCTTCCTACACTTTAAATTCTCCCTCGTATGTTTTCAATTCACCAATAGTGCATCCTTGAATGGAGAAGGCACTGGCAACCCACTCTAGTATTCTTTCCTGGAAAATCCCAGGGACGGGGGAGCCTGGTGGGCTGCCTTCTAAGGGTCACACAGAGTTGGACATGATTGATGCAACTTAGCAGTGGCAGCAGCAGCATCCTCGAAAACCCAGAACCCCAACCCTATACCTGAACAAAAGCAAAAGCCTAGGCCCCCCATGCATTCTCTCCTTACCTGACACCATGGTAGGGAGAGTGTGCTGTGTAAGTTTTAGGTCTCCTAAGTAAAAAGCCTCTATTTTTTATCTGTTTTCAGAGCCTCCTGAGTGCATCAGACCCACAGGGGGCAGTCTGTCCACAACACTGGTGATTCACAGGCTGAGAATAGCAGAAAATAGTGCAGGCCACCCTGGGCTCCATTTGCCACCCTGGTGGTGCCTCCAGCTCCCTGCTGCAGAGGCCACATGTATAATCTGAGCCCAGTAAACGACCAAGCCCTCCTTGGTTCTCAGTGTTGGCTCCACAGTCACTGAGGCAAAAGCCTTCATGCAGTACCTGTCAGGAGCCAAACACAGACAAGTTCGTGGTCCCTTCCCCCTCCCAGAGGTCACTGTTGTTGTTCTTATTGTTGTTCAGTTGCTTTCCCAGTCATGTCTAACTCTGTGACCCCACGGATTGCAGCACTCCAGGCTCCTCTGTCCTTCACTATCTCCCCGAGTTTGCTCAAGTTCGTGTCCATGAGACTGTGATGCCATCCAACCATCTCGTCCTCTGCTGCCACCTCCTCTCGTGCCCTCAATTTTTCCAAGGATCAGGGTCTTTCCCAATGAGTTGGCTCTTTGCATCAGGTGGCCAAAGCTTTGGAGCATCAGTATTTGGCTTCCAATGAATATTCTGGTTTGATTTCCCTTAGGATTGACTGGTTGGATCTCCTTGTAGTCCAAGGGACTAATGCCCACCATTCAGTGAAGATGAGGGTAAATGTTATTTAACGATAAACTACAATGAAAAACCATGTGAGTTGAGAACTACTGGCATTAAACTATGGGAACTTATCAGAACTACTGGAATACAAAGCTGGAGGTCCTTGCACTGCTGAGAAAGTGTCCTTACCTCCCCACCAAGATTCTACAGAGTTCTGCAGACGAGATGAGCAGGAGAGGATCGGAGAGGAGGAGGGGAGGGGGTCAAGATCACTTGGGGCTGGATGGGGCCATCCCAGAGTTTGACAGGGATGCGGGTTCCAGCTGGACACTCAGGATCTGTGATCCTCACTCTATGCAAGCTCTTCTTCAGTTGAAAATTGTCAAAGACAAAATGCAGGGTTTGTAATAAAAAGAGCCCTTTAGGTCTCATTTTAAAATGGGTAAATGGGCCAGACAGGAGTGATGGAGGACCACTTCCATGTGTCCTCTCACCTCTACCGGACCACAAATGCTGTCCATCTAAAAGCTTCTAATGGCTGGAAACCCACACTGTGAGGAAAAGGGAGACAAGACAGAGAAGAGCGAATCTGAGAACCTCCCTGTGGTGCTTCATCTCAGGTATGGAGGCGGCTCGGCCTTGCTGCCCAGATATTTGGCCAGACGTCATTCTGGGTGTTTCTGTGAGGATGTTTGGAAATGAGACCTACATTTAAATCAGTGGACTTTGGTAAACCAGGTTATTATTACCCCTGCGTGACATGGGTGGGCCTCATCCAATCAGTTGAAGGCCTGAACAAAGACTGACTTCCACCCAAAGGGAAGGAATTCTGCCAGCAGCCAGCCTTCAGATTTGAACTCAAGGATCAGCTCCCCCCTGAGTCCTGCTGGTCTACCGCACTGGCACTGGATCTGTTTGTTTGGGGACTTGCCAAAATGTTTGTTTGTTTTGGGACTTACTTTCATAATGGTGTGAGATGATTCCTTAAAGAAATGGGTTATTTCTGTGTTGAACCCTGACTGACTCACGACCAAATGTGGACAAGTGAAGAGGAAAAAGATGGGAGGCACCCCAAGAAAGCCGCTCAGGAATGGGCTGTATGTGTCTACCCTCTGAAGTAACTTTTCCTGGGTTGCAGAACCTTTGCAGAACACCCCTCCCCCGCCCTCCCCCTCCCACCCCCAGCAAATAGACACAAGACAGTCTTGGAAAATCAGTTTCTTCACCAAAACTTGACCACAGACTACAGCTGAGATTGTGTTAGCATTATGTGGACAACGTGTTTTTGCAACCCTGCAATAACTGACACACAGAGACATAGCTGGTGGGAGAAATGAACAGAAGCTAAGAAACACAGAACAAGAAGGGCGGCCCCAAATGCCAGGGCTGGGAAGCCAGGAGTAGGTTTGGGGGTGGGCAGAGGACTGGGGAGTGGGGGAGGCTTAGGAAGCAGCCACTCCCGGGGAGCGCAGGGCTCAGGGAAGAGCTTCCCCAGAGACCCTGGGTGATGATGGTGGGTCTCTGCAAAGCCCCGCCGACCAGCGGCCACGTGGTTTCCATTGCTTCCTTCCTCCCATGGTCCATCAGAGGAGACCTCCACCCCCCATCCCCTCTGAGCAGAGTGGACAGAGCTCCCGTTTCTAAGGTCTTACCTCCTGCCTGAAGCTGCTGGGTAAAATAAATGAGGTGGTACAGGCAGCTCACTGCAACCACCGTCTACACAAGCTTGGAGCTGGGTTACCTCTCCTTTAGCAGTTTCCCCTCCACAAGATGAGACAGGCTGAGGATATAGAAAGAGGATGGGAAGGAAAGGGAGGGAAGCAAAAGGAGCCAGAGTGACGGAAACCTGTTCATAGAACCTGCATCACTGCCCCTGAAACATGCAGAAAAATAACAGGAAAGCTCGAAGGGACTGGGATCTTCAGCAGGAACTAAAGCAAGGGGCATCATTCAGGAACACGCAGCTCCAGGAGAGAACAGGAATCTTGCCGAGGTGAGGGGAGTTGTTTACCTGAGTATCTCAGGAAGAAAGGGCACACCTTCAAAGACAAGAGCTTGGACTGAAGAATTCAGCATTTAAAAAAATAAATGGACTGTGATGGGACTGTATACTGCCCTCCTACAGTACACAACTAAGGAACCAGGCAAAACCTGTGAAACTACTGATTCAGACTCTGGCACAAGCAGTCCAGGACCATAATTGAGGAGAGAAGAAAACAAGTGAGGTGAGGGACTTCCCTGGTGGTCTGGCGGCTGGGATTCTGTGCTCTCAATGCAGGGGGCCTGGGTCCACCCCTGGTCAGGGAACTAGATCCCACATGCCACAACTGAGATCCTGCCTGGCATGATTAAGGTCCAAGGCAGCCAAATTAATGAATTCGCTGATTAAATGTTATGTGCTTAACCATTTTTAAAAAAAGAAAAGAAAACAAGTGAAGTGAGACTTATGACATCTCCAGTCTCTACAGATTTCCAGGCCTAAAGCTCAGGCAACAAAAACCCAAACAGACCAACAATTCTTCTGAGTCTAAGAGAGAGGGGTCAAAGTTCAGAGAGTGCAGGTATCTTTACTTCTGGACAGAAAACCAGCAGTGGGCATTGGAATCAGGGGTGTGTGCCTTTGTGCTAAGTCACTGCAGTTGTGTCTGACTCTGCTACTCTGTGGAATGTGGAAGTGCTGACTCTTTGTGACCCCATTGACTGTAGCCTGCCTGTGTAGCCTGCCTAAAAACTCTGTGCTTCTCGTTCAATTCTAAAACTGCTCTGAAAAACTGAAAAACGAAGTCTATGATACTAGATGGGATTTTGGCTCACCTTGATGGGATAAAGTCTGATGCTAAGATTCCAGACCCTATCTTAAGGAGAGAGATGGTCATTTCAGTAAAAAAAAAAAAAAAAAGGATCAGATAAAAACTAACTATAAAGAACCCACTTGAGACATCAAATATAAAGGCAAGTGGATTTAAAATGAAAGGATGGAAACAGATCTGCTGTGGTCATTGTTTAGACCCTCAGTTGTGCCCAACTCTCTTGAGAACCCCATGGAATCATCCAGTCAAGATTACTGCAGTGTGTTCCCAAGCCCTCCTCTGGGGAATGTCCCCCAACCCAGGGATCAAAACCATGTCTCTGCATCTCCTGCATCTCAAGCAGATTCTTTACTGTTGAGCTGACAGATATGCTATGGAAACATTAATTTAAAGAAAACATGGTAGGCTGTATTGGTTAATTGACAGGCTTTCCTGGTGGCTCAGATGGTAAAGAAGCTACCTCCAATGCAAGAGACCTGGTTTGACCCCTGGTTTGGGAAGATGCCCTAGAGGAGGGCGTGGCAACCCACTCCAGTATTCTTGCCTGGAGAATCCCCATGGACAGAGGAGCCTGCAGGCTACAGGCTATGGGGTCACAAAGGGTCAGACATGCCTGAGTGACTAAGCACAGCACAATCAAGTAACTTTTAGGACAAGGACCAGATATAGAGAGCTGATATTTATCTTGACGATAAAATGTTTAATTCATCAAGAATACATATGAATAGTGAATCAGAATGTACTTAGCAAAGGAATTTTAAAATTCTTAAAGAAAACTTACAGGAATAACTGGAGAGACAGACAAATAAGCAGTTATAGTTGGAATTTCCCTGACCATCCAGTGGTTAAGATTCCAAATTTTCAATGCAGGGGGCACAGTTTCCATCCCTGGTTGAGCAAGTAAGATCTCTTATACCATACACAAAATTCAATGCAAGATAGATTAAAGGTTTACAAAAATCACAAAACTCCTGAAACCACAAAACTCCTAAAAGAAAGCATAGGAGAAAAGTTCTTTGGCATGGGTCTTCACAAGGATGATTTTGAGCTTGACACCAAAAGCACAAGCCACAAAAACAAAGCTAAATGGTAGGATCCATCGAACTGAAAAGCTTCTGCACAGCAAAGGAAACAATGAACAAACTGAAAAGATGATGCTCTTTTAACGCTCCAGTGATCTCTGAGGCTGGAGGAGATGGCAGCAGTGTTGCGGGAAAGAGAGTGGGGTGAGAGAGGATGGTCGCATCCCAGGTCACGTCCGAGTCCCTGGGATGGCCGCCAAATATGGGGACTTGACTTCGCATAAGCAGGGACTCAAGAGCGAGTCATGGTGAAGGAAGGTCAATCCAGGGAGGAAACACGCTACACGGAGAGTGTGGGCCATCTTGGAAAGCAAGCCCAGCACCAGGGTATGGGGCTGTCGGTGTTTATAGGGGTGGGTCATTTCATAGGCTAATGAGTGGGAGGAGTATTCCAGCTATTTTGCAGAAAGGGTTGGGATTTCCAGGAACTGGGTCAGCACCTCCTTTTTGACCTTTCCGGTCAGCCTTGGAATTGTCACGGCGCCTCTGGGTGTGTCACCAGCTGCCGTGTTACAAAGGGATTTAAAAAAATATATTTACTTCAGGTCTTAGTTGCGGTATGCAGGATATTCATCTCAGCACACTGGCTTAGTCCCCTCACGGCATGTGGAGAAGGAAATGGCAACCCACTGCAGTATTCTTGCCTGGATAATTCCATGGACAGAGGAGCCTGGTGGCCAAAGGTCCATGGGGTCGCAAAGAGTCGGACACAACTGAGCGACTTCACTTTCTTTCTTTCATGTGGAATCCTAGTGCCCAGGCCAGAGACTAAATCCACATCCCCTGTGCTCCAAGGCAGATTCTTAACCAGTGGACCACCAGGGAAGTCCCCATCATTCTTTTAAAGGTTGTGCCCCGCCCAATTCCGATCTCATTAGCACCAGATAGCTGGCATTTGACAGCACTATTCAGGCTTTCCAGTTATAGGAGAATGTCCTGGTAAAGCTCTCAGGACACTGTGGTGACTGCAGGAGACAGGCAGGAACATTGGAAGAGAGGTCGATTTTGCTCCAAGTTACATCACTGCCACTTAGTTGACTATGGCCTTGGACACAACTTTTTGTTGGATTTGCAGCCAATTTTAATCGACTGTTTAAGTCAGTTTTGCCTGTGGCCTCAGACATGGCTTTCTAGTCCTCGGGACCATCTTGTATAAACCTTGGGGCATACCTACCTGGCGGGTTTGTTTAGGGGAATTCAAAGAGATAATTTGAATAAAAGTGACCAGCTACTGAGCAAGGCTCATTGCAAAATATAATTGTGGGACAAATTCAAAGAAGAAACTAGTAAAAGTGTCAGTGGGAGAGCACAGCATTAGACCCAGCCCTGGCCCCCTTCTCAGGGTAGGTCTCCACATGACTGTCAGAAGCCATGACGCCCGGCCCGTCCATAGGACAAGGGAACTGGGGACAACGGCCTCTGCCCATTAACACCCAGGGCTCCATGCTGAGAACACCTGTTTGTGGAGTCATAGATGTAAAGGGATTTGGTCTTCAAAATCTTATCTGTAGAACTGGAACTCCCCTTCTTACCTGAGGAACTGAGGCGCTTTGCTGGAAAGACCCTGCCTCAATTTCTGACTCACAGGTTAAGGGTTTGGGGACACAGCATTTATCTTCCCTTTAAAGAATGAATCCATGAGTTAACTCTCAGCCCAGGCATGAAGCAACCACGATCCACATGGCCTTGTTTGGCTTTGAACCTGGGAAAACTAACAGTTCATGTAGACTTGACCTAAAAATAACCCTTCCCTCTATTCTATATGAATTCATCTCTGGTTTCTGGTGAGCCACCCCATGCTTTCTTGGGTGTGTGACCTCCTTGCTGAGGCAACAGGACCCTTCCCTGATGTACAGAGATGCCCCTGGGTGCTATCTGCAGGATTAACATAGCTGCAAAGGACTCATCTTTAGACCTTGCCAAGGAAAAATAAGCCACTGAAATTGTGCAATTCCTGACAAGGGCCATTTTCGAACTGATGAGGAACCATGGCAAGAAACTCCCTTGAAACTCACCATGGCACCCTGACCCCTTTTGGAAATGCCCTTCTATGAAAAGTCATGCCTGGTCTTGCACATAAAACTGCATCATCAGCTTCCTTAAAAGAAAAAAAAAATCTGCTGTGCTGCAAACCATAGATCACTAAAACACACCAATTTTTGTTCTGTTTATTTATTTAGGCTGTACTAGGTTGTAGAAAATTCTGAAAGAGATGCGAATATCAGACCACATGACCTGCTTCTTGAGAAACCTATATGTAGATCAGGAAGCAACAGTTATAACTGGACACGGAACACCAGACTGGTTCCAAATAGGAAAAGGAGTACGTCAAGGCGGTATATTGTCACCCTGCTCATTTAACTTATATGCACAGTACATCATGAGAAACACTGGGCTGGAAGAAGCACAAGCTGGAATCAAGATTGCCAGGAGAAATATCAATAACCTCAGATATGCAGATGACACCACCCTTATGGCAGAAAGTGAAGAGGAACTAAAAAGCCTCTTGATGAAGGTCAAAGAGGAGAGTGAAAAAGTTGGCTTAAAGCTCAACATTCAGAAAACTAAGATCATGGATCTGGTTCCATCACTTCGTGGGAAATAGATGGGGAAACAGTGGAAACAGGGTTGGACTTTATTTTTTTGGGCTCCCAAATCACTGCAGATGGTGACTGCAGCCATGAAATTAAAAGACGCTTTCACCTTGGAAGGAAGGTTATGACCAACCTAGATAGCATATAATAAGCAGAGACATTACTTTGCCAACAAAGGTCCGTCTAGTCAAGGCTATGGTTTTTCCTGTGGTCATGTATGGATGTGAGAGTTGGACTATGAAGAAAGCTGAGTGCCAAAGAATTGATGCTTTTGAACTGTGGTGTTGGAGAAGCCTCCTGAGGGTCCCTTGGATTGCAAGGAGATCCAACCAGTCTATTCTAAAGGAGATCAGTCCTGGGTGTTCTTTGGAAGGACTGATGCTAAAGCTGAAACTCCAGTACTTTGGCCACCTCATGTGAAGTGTTGACTCATTGGAAAAGACCCTGATGCTGGGAAGGATTGGGGGCAGAAGGAGAAGGGGATGACATAGGATGAGATGGCTGGATGGATTCATGGACTCATTGGATGTGAGTTTGAGTGAACTCCAAGAGTTGGTGATGGACAGGGAGGCCTGGCATGCTGCAGTTCATGGGGTCACAAAGAGTCAGACACCACTGAGCGACTGAACTGAACTGAACTGAGGTCGTAGTTGTGGCATGTGGGATCTACTTACGTGATGTGCTATGCTTGGGAGTACAGAGTCTTACCCACTCTTCCCACTCTTACCCACTCTTCAAGGAAGTCTCGTAAAACAGCATTTTTAAAAATTATTTTTTAAAAAACTGTGGAGTATAGCTGATTAATAATGTTGTGATAGTTTCAGGTGGACAGCAAAGAGACTCAGCTGTGCATATACATGTGTCCATTCTGCCCCAAACTTCCTTCCCATCCAAGCTGTCACATAACATTAAGCAGAATTCCCTGAAAAACATCATTTTCAATGAAGAGACACAGTAGACAATGATTCAGTCTCACTTCTTTCTCCAGTGTAGTACTATAGCGTGTTTATAAATTGACCCTGTAGTATAGATTTTGCCTGCAAGGTCCATAAAAAAACAGATATCTATATATCTTATGTATAGATAATTTATATATATATATATATATATATATATATATATATATATATATGTAGATGATATCTACCTCTCTCAAATATCATTTAGAGCTAAACCACGAGGAACTATGATCAAGACAACTTATTTTCCATCAGAAAAATCCTATCCTTGGGTGCCAGCCAGGGACTCTGTCTGCTCGAGGCAGCTTCCATGGCTTTGCCGAGCCTCAGATGCGAGACTCTGAGCCACAGCGGGGGACCTGAACAGGACTGAAGCTCCGGGGGCTCCTTCAGGATGTGGTCCTCCTGGGTTCCCACATTTCTAAAGGGCTTGGAGTTCTACTCAGAGCTGTATGGCAAGTTCCATCCTGAGATTTAGTGTTTCTGAAAAGCCAGGTCAGTGTCTCTCCAACACTGAGATGGACGGATGTTACTAAGTGAGGGATGTTACTTAGTGATGGAGGTCCCTCTCAACCCAGTGAAGGGGTCCCCACTGCTGGGCCTGCTTCGTGATACTAGGCTGGGAATATGCGTTCAGTGGCAGAGTCATCCTCCCACTCTGTCTCTGATAAAGGGAAACAGAGCACCCATCTGCCCATCACGTGTCCCACTGAGATTTCATGAGACAGGTGTGTGATTGTGTTGCAGAGAATTAATAAAAGTTTTTTTCCCCCTCTTTCTTTCTTTTTTCCCTTTTGTGTCTTTCTCCACTTGAACTGTTCCTAACCTACAGTCTGTATTGATAACCAAGTTTTTTCTTTGCAGAAGACTAACCTATTATGTGAACACTGACACTTATGGCCCTCCATTTCTGCAGGAGCTACATTCTGCATCTATTATCCTTTAACTTATTCTAGCCACGTCCTGATACTTAACTTTATGGCATCATAAACCTCCCCTTGTAGTTTGGTTCCTCTCTTTGCTCTATTTTAACCTCATGTTGATGCTTAACTTTATGGTGCACTCTCTTAACTTTATGGTGCACACCCCTAGTGGATTGCTTTCCCCCTTTTGTATTACAAGAAGAAAGTCACCAGGAAATCCCCAAAGGACAATGGACCCAACCACCGGGACCAACTGCCAGACCCAAATACCTAGCTACCTAACACTGGCGTATTGACAGTTTCCCAACAGTGCAAAAGAGAGAATTCAGGACCCCTACACCTTTTGTCCCATATCTCCAAGCCCTGACTGTGAGCCCCGACTGTATGATCCCCTGGATTCCCGATGGAGGGGAGACAGGCTCCTTGAGGCAGGAACCTATCGAGTTCTCCCTTCTGCCGGCTTAATGATTAAAGCCATCTTTCTGTTTCCTCCAAACTCTGTCTCCACAATTTTTATTCAGCTCTGGTGGGCAAAGAAAACCAAGATTTTGGCGGCGACTGTTGCTGCCATCCCATAACGGGCTAGCTGGTGTGGGGAGCAGGTCGGGACCACTGGGTCTCTTCCCTCAGTGCTCCAGGGGCCAGAAAGAGCGTGGCTGTCCCTGCGGATGCTGGGAGTCAGCAAGTCTTGCCCAGGGAGTGAAACTGCCTCTGAACGAGTTAGTCCCTATTTGGGCCTGAAACAGCCTTTCATGGAAACAGTGTATGTGCTAGTTGCTTAGTCATGTCCGACTCTCTGCAACCCCGTAGACTGCAGCCCACCAGGCTCCTCAGTCCATGGGACTCACCAGGCAAGAACACTGGAGCAGGTTGCCATTTCCTTCTCCAAAAGGAACTATCAGTTCAGTTCAGTTGAGTCGCTCAGTAGTGTCCAACTCTTTGCGAACCCATGAATTGCAGCATGCCAGGCCTCCCTGTCCATCACCAACTCCCAGAGTTCACTCAAACTCATGTCCATCGAGTTGGTGATGCCATCCAGCCATCTCATCCTCTGTCATCCCCTTCTCCTCCTGCCCCCAATCCCTCCCAGCATCAGGGTCTTTTCCAATGAGTCAACTCTTCGCATGACATGGCCAAAGGATTGGAGTTTCAGCCTCAGCATCAGTCCTTCCAAAGAACACCCAGGGGTGATCTCCTTTAGGATGGACTGGTTGGATCTCCTTGCAGTCCAAGGGACTCTCAAGAGTCTTCTCCAACACCACAGTTCAAAAGCATCAATTCTTCGGCACTCAGCTTTCTTCACAGTCCAACTCTCACATCCATACATGACAACGGGAAAACCATAGCCTTGACATTTTTTGGCAAAGTAATATCTCTGCTTTTTAAATGCTATCTAGGTTGGTTATAACTTTCCTTTCAAGGAATAGGAGTCTTTTAATTTCACAGCTGCAATCACCATCTGCTGTGATTTTCGAGTCCCAAAAAATAAAGTCTGACACTGTTTCCACTGTTTTCCCATGTATCTTCCATGAAGTGATGGGACCGGATGCCATGATCTTAGTTTTCTGAATGTTGAGCTTTAAGACAACATTTTCACTCTCCTCGTTCACTTTCATCAAGAGGCTTTTTAGTTCCTCTTAACTTTCTGCCCTAAGGGTGGTGTCATCTGCATATTTGAGGTTATTGATATTTTTCCCTGCAATCTTGATTCCAGCTTGTGCTTCTTCAAGGCCAAAAGGAAGTATAGAAATAAAGAAAGTGAAGTCTCCGTTTCATGTCTGACTCTCTGCAACCCCATGAAGTGTAGCCCACCAGGATCCTCCATCCATGGAATTTTCCAGGCAAGAGTACTTGAGTGGGGTGCCATTTCCTTCTACACAGGAAAACAGTGGGCAGTTTCAAAGCCCTGGAAGGGCGAGGGTGGGGCTGGGGAGCGGGTAAGCTAAGGTTCCGCAAGAAGTCTGTGCCCCTGCCAGGGGAAACAGGCAAGTCTGTGCCCCTTGCCACACCCCTGCCCACCAGCTGAACTGACTGCCAAGGAGAAGTTTGTGGTTAAAAGGGCAGCAGGAAAGCTTTTCCTGGGGTTTCCACAGCCTCATTAGCATACAAGTGACTGCCCCTGCTTTGTGCTATAAAGGCCACTCCCATGACACACAGGGAAGAGGTTCAGTTAACCAGTTCCTAATAACCAAATCCATAGCCAGCGCAGAAATCCTCCCGGAACCTGGGACCTTTTTAAAGCGGCAAGAGCAGCCTCTTCTCTAGCATCAGCCGCAGAGCTCGGGACGCCAGCATGAGGCTCCATCACCTGCTCCTCGCGCTCCTCTTCCTGGTCCTGTCTGCTGGGTCAGGTGAGCTCGTGGGAGCCCCAGGGGGAGCCATGGGCTCTCTCTCCTGTTTCTACCTCCTTCTATCCTGCTACCCCCATCTACACGTGGTCAGACTAAACCCACCATATTTGGTGCTTCTGAGAAGCCAGCGCTGAGTCCTCAGTAGCAAGAGGGTTCTGAGAACCGCCCTGCAAAATTCCAGGTTGTTTCTAAGCCACTCTAGCGAGTCAAGCTTCTGAGCCCGTCTCCTCATTGGTTTCATGAGGAGGAAACAGAAGTTGCCTCTGTTAAGTGACTCTCCTTTTTTTCTTTTTCATAAAAGCAAGAAATTTGATTTTGTCCCATGACAGAAGTACAGAATGTCTCTTTATAAATCTTTCTATTTGAAGGGTGGTGGCTCTGGGTGACCAGACAAGTCCAGAGGAGAGTCAGGCCGAGCCTGGGCTTCAGGAGCTCCCTTTGGGATGCTCCGTGCTGAGTCTCCTCAGCAGAAAGGTCCTCCAGGACACGTCGCTGATGATGCAACCCCCGCTCCACAGCTGGGAGGCAGCACATCCAAAGCAGTGTGCAGGATAGGCTGTCTGAGTTTAATCTTACCCTTGATATTTCCGGAAATGGGATGAAAATATGTAGGAAGGAAGGAGGGAGAGAGGGAGAGAGGGAGAGGATGCAGAGACTGAGACCTGAGACAACTGATTAGATGTCAAAATCAAGGTGAAAAGGCCTTGCTTGATCAGTGTTCTTTAAGACTAACCCAACTCTTAGCCCAGTGGCAGGGAGAGGACGGGGGTGTAAGGAGTGTGGCCCGGGTTCTATCCCTGGATGGGGAACTAGAGAGGGACCAAAGGTGCCTTGTGGTCAAGAGGAAAAAGGCTTGTGAGGAAGACGGGAAGGCCTCTGGTCGGGAGGAAACCACAAAGGGAGGAGGAGAGGGGCTGAATCGCACCAGCGCTGAGAGCGTTCTGAGTCAGTAGAGACGATGATACAAAACTTTTTTTTCTGAACCATTGTCACTGTCAGCTGTAAGTTGCTTTGAGAGTAAGTTCTCTTTAAACAGTTCTTACACTTTCAGCTGCATCTTTTCCTCCTATCTCAGCTGCACTACTTGACTGACTCCATGAGTTTGAAAAGTAAACAGTGAAAATAGAACCTACGGGCCGCTTCTGACTCCTGGTGGGAAGGTGGATGTAGCAGAGCTTCCCGGTCTTTGCCCTCGTGGTGGACACAACCAGGGTCCTCACACCCCAGTCCCTCAGCCTCTGGTTCTGGAAATGTGAGGGTCCACCAGAGCCTGGGCAGGGCCAGTGTCTGTCTGGAAGCTGGTCAACGAGGTCCTGGATTCACATCTTGTTGTCACGAGGCCATGTCCGCATCTCAGCACAGAAAGCCCCAGGGCCTCGCTCAGAGGGGACACAGCTGGCCTTCTCGAGATGCCGCTTTCCTGCTGACATGTTTTTCCCTCTTCATTCTCTTTTTAGGATTTACTCAAGGAGTAAGAAATTTTGTAACCTGCCGTATAAATAGAGGCTTCTGTGTGCCGATCAGGTGCCCTGGACACAGGAGACAGATTGGCACCTGTTTAGGGCCCCGAATAAAATGCTGCAGGTAGTGGTAAAAGAAGGCGAAGATGCGGCCGGGACCGATGCGGAGACTGAAACTGCGCCCTTCGACAGAACGTCTAAAATTTAAACCAGAATAAATTTTGTTCAGTTAAAGAATCTTGCCCACTGGTCACTGAGGTTGTTGTGTGGTTTCTGATCCCAGGCAAATTCTGAAATCCCTGAGGATGCTCTCTGAGCTCCCCATGCGGACCATCGGGGAATTGTGTTGGGGTGCTCTGAGCTCCCAGGGGTGTGACCCCCCGTTCCTTGGGGGCCTGACCTTCCCCAGCCCCTATGTCTGCTGTCCTTCCTGCTTCCCAGCCCAGGGCATCCTGACGTGCCCCGCGTCTCTCCTCAAACATGCACACCAGGGGTCCAGAATCACCAGCACACCAGTCCCATAGGAAAGCCCCCGCCCCCGCTCCAGGAGGAAACCCCCCTCCTCTGTCCCCCTGCAGCCCTCACTTCCATTCGGTTTGTGCTTCTTACTTCTGCCTTGTGCGCACGTGGATACACTTCTGATTCCCTTTGGGCTGTAAGATCTCTATAGGCATGGATTGTCCTATTCCTGTAAGTGCTGGGCATTGAGATGAGACATTGCTTCACAAATTGTCATCAACTGAATGACAGAGTTGACATGGATGAAGCATGTCTCTCTGTGTGTACATGATATGATGCAATTAGATGCTATGGAAAAACAAGTCCTGTGGAAAGCACAGTTCAGTGAAGACAACACAGCACAGGACACAGAGACCGCAGGGGGCAGGGCGAGCATGCTGACCTCAGCCTGCTTGCAGTTTCTTCAGAGGGTTTGCTAGTTAAACCAAGAGCCTTGCTGGTGCACACTGTATGTATGAGCAGTTCTCTGGTCTTTGCACTAACGCTTCCCTCAGTGCAAGCTGAGGTCACCAAGGGGATGGTGTTAGGAGACAGGGCCTTTGGGAGGTGATTTGGTCATGAGGGTGGGACCATCCTGGGTGGAATGAGGGCCTTTATGAAAGAGACCCCAGAGAGATGGCCCACCCCTTGTGCCCTCTGAAGACACAGGGAGACTGCTGTCCGCCAGCCACCTGCTCTGTCCTGATCGTGGAGCTCCCAGCCTCCAAAACTGAGAAGTAAGGGTCTGTTGTTAGTAAGCCACCTATTACAATACCACATGTAAAATAGATAGCCAGCATGGATTTGCTGTGTGACTCAGGGAAATCAAACAGGGGCTCTGAGACCAGCTAGAAAGGTGGGATGGGGAAGGAGATGGTACGAAGTTCGAGAGGGAGGGGACATGGGTGAACCCACGGATGATTCTTGTTTTTCTATGACAGAAAGCCACGAAAATCTGTAAAGCAATCATCCTTCAGTTAAAAAACAAAGTGCAAAGAAAGAGCCACCTGGCCTATGGTGTTTCTGTTTCAGTAGCCTGAAAGGGCAGTCACATGACAAGTGAGAATTACAGCACAGGTGAATTAAGGTACCTAATCATTTGGCCTTAAGATAGGGAAATGATGTGGAGTATCTGGCTGTGCACAATGCCATCTCATTACAAGGAGCCTTAGATGTGGAGGAGGGACGCAGACCAGTGTCAGAGATGCACGCTGAGAGGCTAAACCAGCCTCTCATAAGCTCACACTGATGTGGAGAGGCCATAAGCCAAGGAGGGCAGGCAGCTTCTAAGCGTGAGAAGGAAGGAAGCCTCCAGAAGGAACGGCATCCTGCTAACACAGTGATTTGAAGCCAAAGAGACCCATTTGGGACTTTGTATCCTCAGAACCACAATAACAAGTATGTGTTCCTTGAAGCCACATAGCTTGTGGCAATTAGCTACAGCGGCAACAGGAAATCAATACAGCAGTAGCTTAAAATCATGTCTTGAGCCTAAAATTAGCAGCTCAAAAGAGACAAACCTGTGTATGTTTAATGGAGGAAAAAAATGATAATAGCTGTCAACATTTTACTCAACTTTATATTTCTTTCTTCATAGAAATGCCCATGGTGCATCTGCCAACTCTTCTTCATCTCGAAGGTTGTATTTGGGACTCAGTCTTACACCTCATATATCTTGTATCCCTTTTATCCTTTATTTTTAGTTTGTTTTATTATCATGGAACGTTTATCTGCCATAAAGTGTGGTTTGGTGGTACTGTTTATATTAAATTTTGATCATATTCTTTGTTGGGATTTCAGTTTTTAATTTCTACTTAATTTTAAGTTGCATTCTTGTATCTGTTGATGTTTTACTGCCATAACATTTCTGGGTGTCATGTTGGACTCATGCATGGGAGGAATGCTCGTGTCATTTCAGCACCGGGAGGATGATGGCTTTCCCATTTGACTCTTGAGCCAAATGGGCTCATGCTCTGGTCCAAGGCCAGCCTTTCCACCTGGGTCCTGGGTCTCTTCTCATGCTTACTCAAGGGTGAGACCCAAACTGTCTCTACCTCTTGCCCCCATCTAGTGCAGCTACAAAAACTAAAAGCAGGGACTTCCCTGGTGGTCCAGTGGTTAAAACTCCAGCTGCCAATGCAAGGGACATGGGTTCATCCCTGGACAGGGAACTAAGATCTCATATGCTACAGTTCAGTTCAGTTGCCCAGTCACATCTGAGTCTTTGCGACCCCAGGGACTGCAGCATGCCAGGCCTCCCTGTCCATCAACAACTCCTAGAGGTTACTCAAACTCATGTCCATCAAGTTAGTGATGCCATCCAACCATCTCATCCTCTGTCATCCCTTTCTCCTCCCACCTTCAATCTTTCCCAGCATCAGGGTCTTTTCAAATGAGTCACTTCTTCCCATCAGGTGGCCAAAGTATTGGAGTTTCAGCTTCAGCATCTGTCCTTCCAATGAATATTCAGGAGTGATTTCCTTTAGGATGGACCGATTGGATCTCATTGCAGTCCAAGGGACTCTCAAGAGACTTCTCCAACACCACAGTTCAATAGCATCAATCCTTCCATGCTCAGCTTTCTTTATAGTCCAACTCTCACATCTATACATGACTACAGGAAAAACCATAGCTTTGACTAGATGGACCTTTGTTGACAAAGTAATGTCTCTGCTTTTTAATAAGTTGTCTAGGTTGGTCATAGCTTTTCTTACAAGGAGCTAGCGTCTTTTAATTTCATGGCTGCAATCACCATCTGCAGTGATTTTCGAGGCTAAAAAATAAAGTCATCTATTGCTTCCACTGTTTCCCCATCTATTTGCCATGAAATGATGATATCAGATTCCATGATCTCATTTTTTGAATGTCAAGTTTTAAGTCAGCTTTTTCCACTCTCCGCTTTCAGCTTCATCAAGAGGCTCTTTAGTTCCTCTTCACTTTCTGCCATAAGGATGGTATCATCTGCAATCTGAACTTATTGATATTTCTCCCAGCAATCCTGATCCAGCTTGTGTTTCCTCCAGTCTGGCATTTCTCATGATGAACTCTGCACAGAAGTTAATAAGCAGGGTGACAATATACAGCCTTGACTTACTACTTTCCCAGTTGGAACCAATCTGTTTTTCCATGTCTGGTTCTAAGTGTTGCTTCTTGAGCTGCATACAGGTTTTGCAGGAGGCAGGTCAGGTGGTCCATCTCCTTCAGAATTTTCCACAGTTTATTGTGATCCACACAGTCAAAGGCTTGAGCATAGTCGATGAAGCAGAAGTATATGTTTTCTGGAAATGTCTTGCTTTTTCTACGGTCCAACAGATGTTAGCAATTTGCTCTCTTGTTCCCCTGCCTTTTCTAAATCTAGCTTGTACATATGGAAGCTCTCAGTTCATGTACTGTTGAAGCCCAGCTTGGAGGATTTTGAGCCCTACTTGGCTAGCAATCAACAGTCTGCATTGATAACTAAGTTTCTTCTTTTCAGAAGACTAACCTATTATGCTGGATAAGGTAATGGCACCCTACTCCAGTACTCTTGCCTGGAAAATCCCAAGGAGCCTGGTGGGCTGCAGCCCATGGGGTCCCTAGAGTCAGACACGACTGAGCGATTTCATTTTCACTTTTCACTTTCCTGCATTGGAGAAGGAAATGGCAACCCACTCCAGTGTTCTTGCCTGGAGAATCCCAGGGACGGGGGAGCCTGGTGGGCTGCCATCTATGGGGTCGCACAGAGCCGGACATGACTGAAGTGACTTAGCAGCAGCAACCTATTATACAAACTACATCTGTACCTGTTGCCCTCTAACTCTGCAGGAGCCACACTCTGCATCAATGATTCTTTAACTTATTCTAGCCATGTCCTTATACTTACCTTTATGGCATCATAAACCTCCCCTTGTAGTTTGGTACCTCTCTTTGCTCTATTTTAACCTCATCTTGATGCTTAACTTTATGGTGCACTCTCTTTGGAAGCCACCCTGTAGTGGTTTGCTTTCCCCCTTTTGTATTACAAGAAGAAAGTCACCAGGAAATCCCCAAAGGACAATGAACCCAACCACCGGGACCAACTGCCAGACCCAAATACCTAGCTACCTGACAGTGGCCTAGTGACTATTTCCAAACAGTGCAAAAAGAGAGAATTCAGGACCCCTACGCCTTTTATCCTGTATTCCAAACCCTGACTGTGAGCCCCGACTGTTTGATCCCCTGGATTCCCAATGGAGGGGAGACAGGCTCCTTGAGGCAGGAACCTATTGTGTTCTCCCTTCTGCCGGCTTAAGGGTTAAATCCATCTTTCTGTTTGCCCCAAACTCTGTCTCTGCAAATTTTATTTGGCTCCAGTGGACAGAGAAAACCAAAATTTTGGTGGCAACAATGCCATTGAGTCTGGCTGTTTTCCCACCTCTCCGCCACGATGACTCCTGCCAATGCGGATCAGGAGGCATCCTGTGTGACCTCACTCACCCCTTCCTCTGCCCTTTGTTGACCTGGCCTCTAATCGTGTAGCCATGGACAGGGGGTCCCAGGTGTCTCTGCCGCAGTCCACCTGAGAAGGGCAGAACTGCAGAACAACAAGGTAGGTTTCCAGGAGAGAAAGAGATATCTGTGGTTGAAGAAAGCGTGGGAATAGATGTGTAACATTTAGAGAGTCAGTGTAAAGGATCACATTCAGTATAAAAGTACAAGAGAGAAATGTGGCCAATTGCCTGTATGCTATACTTTCTTTTCCATTATTATAAAAGTACTGTTGCTGGGACCAAAGAAGTAAAACCCTCACAGCTATTCTATAAAATTAAGTAAGACTTATTTAAACAGCTTGCTGCAAACAATTACTCTATGTTTAGATTGATGTCACTAAACTAAAATAGATCTCTACTTAGTGAAAGATTCAAATGCAGATCAAAAGATTAAAAGTAAAAACATTTTATTGCTAAGTTGCCTCAGGACAGAGAGAAAAACATCCGAACATATAGTTCACATAAGATGGAAGAGAGGTGGGTGAGTGAAGGCTAGAGACCATGACGTATTATGACCTGCTTTGACCTGTTCGGTTGGGAGTGGGTGAGCGGGTACTTGTGCTTGGGAACACTTTGGGATAAAGCAAGTTAATGGGCTCTCTCCAGACCCTCAAAATCCTAAAGATTATGCCCAAGCCTTCCTATCTTTTCTCCTTCCCTCCCTCATTCCCTCCATTCATATCCATTTATTCATTAACCTATATGTTGACTCTTCCATACTACTACCTATTAATAGAAACAAATGTTTGACTACCTGCTCAATGCCAGGCACTGTTCTAGGTGCTGAGAATGTGAGATAATAAAACAGGACTTGTTACTTTGGAGATTTACATATAAAGAAAAAGAGAGGTATGAACACTGTAAAGTAAAACCAAGTGGAGAGAAGGAAGACATGGAGAAAAATATCAATGATTTACCTGGTAGGCATGTGTGCTAAGTCACTTGTCTATGCAAGAGCTTGCTTAGGATGGATCATTTCTCACTGTAAATGATAGCAAAAAAAAAAAAAAATGTTGAGAGTGAAAAAAGATAATTTTAATTTCCAAAATTCCTTTTCGATTGTAAAAGGTGTATGTGTGTTGGGTTGTTGTTGTTCAGTCAATCAGTTGTCTCCAACATTCGCAACACATGGATTGAGGGTGCTTATTCTGAAAGGAGAAATGGACAGATACAGAGACATGAAATAAAGGTGAAAAAAAGAAATGAATAATTTTCTAACAGAATTCAATGTTTAATGATTTTTCTCCAAAAATTTCACGAAACCTCAGAGCCATAAGCAGAAGTGAGAATCAATGTGGAAACCCTGACTTCCTGCAAACTTTTCCTTTACGACAGGCAAACACTTGGACCATGTGTCCATAGATGAAACATCCTCAAACTAGGCCCAGGCCCAGCTGAACATCTCTGGTGGGATAAAACCACTTTCTTTCCAGCTGAAGTTTTCAAACTCTCTCCCAGATCGCCTGCCCCGATTCAAGTGTGCCACCAGACATTGGTTCTACTTGGAATTCTGAAAACTCCTTTCCCATCATGAAGCTACTGTATCTTTTCTTCCTGTTACTTGTGCGTCTTATCCAGACAACATCGGGTAAGTGGCAAATGTAACAAGTCGGGTGATATGGTGGATGAACTTGGAGCCTGGAGTATGGAAGGTCATGTTGATTCATCATCCAGTGATGTGCTAAACGGAATATTATCCACTCTGAGAGAAGCATAGCATATGCGACATGCTCCATTTTACAAATAATGAAAGAGGAGCTTAAAGAAGTGAAAAAAAAAAGCCTCCCATGATTGCCCTTAACTAGTTGGTGGTAAACCCATAACCTGTAATGGTGATAGAAAAGATTTACAGGGGACTTTATGGCTTACAAATCATTTCCATGTGACTAACAGTAACACTAATAATAATAGTAAATCATGTTGACCACTTCCAATCCCAAAGAAAGGAAATGCCAAAGAATGCTCAAACGAACACACAATTGCACTCATCTCACAAGCCAGTAAAATAATGCTCAAAATTCTCCAAGCCAGGCTTCAGCAGTACATGAACCATGAACTTCCAGATGTTCAAGCTGGTTTTGGCAAAGGCAGAGGAACCAGAGATCAAATTGCCAACATCCGGTGGATCATTGCAAAAGCAAGAGAGTTTCAGCAAAACATCTATTTCTGCTTTATTGACTATGACACAGACTTTGACTGCGTGGATCACAATAAACTGTGGAAAATTCTGCAAGAGACGGGAATACCAGACCACGTGACCGGCCTCTTGAGAAATCTGTATGCAGGTCAGGAAGCAACAGTTAGAACTGGACATGGAACAACAGAATGGTTCCAAATAGGAAAAAAAGTATGTCAAGGCTGTCTATTGTCACTCTGCTTAATTAAATTATATGGAGAGTATATCATAAGAAATGCTGGGCTGGAAGAAGCACAAGCTGGAATCAAGATTGCCAGGAGAAATATCAATTACCTCAGATATGCAGATGACACCTTCCTTATGGGAGAAAGTGAAGAGGAACTAAAAAGCCTCTTGATGAAAATGAAAGAGGAGAGTGAAAACGGTTGTTTAAACCTCAAAATTCAGAAAACTAAGATCATGGTATCTGGTCCCATCACTTCATGGCGGATGGATGGGGAATTAGTGGAAACAGTGTCAGACTTTATTTTGGGGGGCTCCAAAATCACTGCAGATGGTGATTGCAGCCATGAAATTAAAAGATGCTTACTCCTTGGAAGGAAACTTATGACCAACCAAGATAGTATATTGAAAAGCAGAGATATTACTTTGCTAAAAAGGTCCTTCTAGTAAAGGCTATGGTTTTTCCAGTGGTCATGTATGGATGTGAGAGTTGAACTGTGAAGAAAGCTGAGTGCCGAAGAACTGATGCATTTGAACTGTGGTGTTAGAGAAGACTCTTGAGAGTCCCTTGGACTGCAAGGAGATCCACCCAGTCCATCCTAAAGGACATCAGTCTTGGGTGTACATTGGAAGGGCTGATGCTGAAGCTGAAGCTCCAATATTTTGGCCACCTCATGCGAAGAGCTGACTCATTGGTAAAGCCCTTGATGCTGGGAGGGACTGGGAGCAGAAGGAGAAGGGGACGACAGAGGATGAGATGGCAGGATGGCATCACCGACTCGATGGACATGAGTTTGAGTGAACTCTGGGAGTTGGTGATGGACAAGGAGGTTTGGCGTGCTGCAATTCATGGAGTCTCAAAGAGTCAGACATGACTGAGCACCTGTACTGAACTGAACTGAATTTCCTCTTTAACTAAAACAATGAAACTTTTAATGTCTTATCCCAAATATATTCCTCATAGCAATATTTATGCGGAAGGCCATTTTGCAAGATGGGATTAAGAAATGAAGTAATTTGTTCAAAGGAGTGCAGATTGAATGTAGGGAGCACTTGAACTCAAGCCCAAGTGGGTTTGACCCCAAAGACCTTCTTTTATTAAATATTCAACAATCCCAGAAAACTAGATGTACTTACTGAATTACATGAAATCAACAAATACTTTAGCTCAAGTGTGATCTGTGCATCACTCAGCACATACTTATCCTACAAGGTTATGTTTTGCTCACCTGGAATCCAAGCTAAACTGGGTGTCCTGCGTTTTCCTTGCAGCCCTCCTCAGGTGACAGCATACTCCAGGCTGTGCTGTGGTGACAGTGCCTCCAAATCTTAGCATCTTCAAAGAGCCAAATTTAATTCTTGTTCAAATGACGCCAACCCTGGAGGGCCCGGGTGCTGTGATCAAACCCCGCACCCCCGATGAGCAGCCACCACTGTGGGTGCTGCTGCTCCTGTGTCCAAGCAAAGCATTCTCAGGACTCTGGTACTGGCGATTAACGGCACCAACCCTGAAGGGAAACGACAGTTCCACTCGGAATTCATTAGCCAAGCAGGTCCAGTTGTTTAGTCACTCGGTGGTGGTCCACTCTTTGCGACCCCATGGACTGTTGTCCACCAGGCTCCTCTGTCCATGGGATTCTCCAGGCATGGATACCGGAGTGGATTGCCATTCCCTTCTCCAGGGGATCATCCCGACTCAGGGATCAAAACTGCATCTCCTGCATTGGCAGGTGGGCTCTTTGTCACTAGGGCCACCTGGGAAGCCCCTTATCTGGTATCCTTTGGTGCTTTTCACTCAAGAATACATTGATGAATTACCTGTATTAAGAAATACTCTAGCCCATAAAGCCTCACCTGATTGTGGTCTATGCAAGAGCTTGCTTAGGATGGATCACTTCTCTCTGTAAATGGTAGCAAAAAAAAAAAAAAAAAAGAAAAAAAGTTGACAGTGAAAAAAGATCATTTTAATTTCCAAAATTCCTTCTCATTTTCGATTGTAAAAGGTGTATGTATGTTGGGTTGTTGTTGTTCAGTCAATCAGTCATGTCCAACTCTTTGCGACCCGTGGATTGAGGGTGTTTCTTCTGAAAGGAGAAATGGACAGATGCAGAGACATGAAAAAAAAGGTGAAAAAAAGAAATGAATAATTTTCTAACAGAAGTCAATGTTTAATGATTTTTCTCCAAAAAATGCACCAAACCTCAGAAGCCATAAGGAGAAGTGAGAACCAATGTGGAAACCCTGACTTCCTGCAAACTTCTTCTTTTACGACAGGCAAACACTTGGACTATGTGTCCAAAGATGAAACATCCTCAAATTAGGCCCAGGCCCAGCTGAACATCTCTGATAGGATAAAAGCACTTTCTTTCCAGCTGAAGTTTTCAAACTCTCTCCCAGATCGCCTGCCCCGATTCAGGTGTGCCACCTGACACTGGTTCTACTTGGAATTCCAAAAACTCATTCCCCATAATGAAGCTACTCTAACTTCTCTTCCTCTTACTTGTATGTCTTATCCAGACAACATCGGACAAGTGGCAAATGCACCTTGTCAGGTGATATGGTAGATGACCTTGGAGCCTACAGTAGGGAAGATGAAGTTGATTCATCAACCCGTGATGTGCTAAATGGAATAATATAAAATCTGAGAGAAGTATAGCATATGTGACATACTCCATTTTACAAATAATGAAAGAGAAGCTTAAAGAAGTGAAAAACAGCCTCCCGTGATTGCCCTTAAATAGTTGGTGGTAAACCCATAAATTGTAATGGTGATCGAAAAGATTTACATGGGACTTTATGGCTTACAAATCATTTCCATGTGACTAACCGAAACACTAATAATAAGAATAAATCATGTTGACCTCTTCCAATCCCAAAGAAAGGCAATGCCAAAGAATGCTCAAATGAACACACAATTGCACTCACCTCAGAAGCCAGATCAGATCATATCAGATCAGTCGCTCAGTCGTGTCCAACTCTTTGCGACCCCATGAATCGCAGCATGCCAGGCCTCCCTGTCCATCACCAACTTCCAGAGTTCACTGAGACTCACGTCCATCGAGTCAGTGATGCCATCCAGCCATCTCGTCCTCTGTCGTCCCCTTCTCCTCTTGCCCCCAATCCCTCCCAGCATCAGAGTCTTTTCCAATGAGTCAACTCTTCACATTAGGTGGCCAAAGTACTGGAGTTTCAGCTTTAGCATCATTTCTTCCAACGAAATCCCAGGGCTGATATCCTTTTGAATGGACTGCTTGGATCTCCTTGCAGTCCAAGGAACTCTCAAGAGTCTTCTCCAACACCATAGTTCAAAAGCATCAATTCTTCGGTGCTCAGCCTTCTTCACAGTCCAACTCTCACATCCATACATGATCACAGGTAAAACAATAGCCTTGCCTAGACTAACATTTGTTGGCAAAGTTATGTGTCTGCTTTTGAATATGCTATCTATGTTGGTCATAACTTTGCTTCCAAGGTGTAAGCGTCTTTTAATTTCATGGCCGCAGTTACCATCTGCAGTGATTTTGGATTTCAGAAAAATAAAGTCAGATACTGTTTCCACTGTTTCCCCATCTATTTCCCATGAAGTGATGGGACCGGATGCCATGATCTTTGTTTTCTGAATGTTGAGCTTTAAGCCAACTTTTTCACTCTCCACTTTCACTTTCATCAAGAGGGTTTTTAGTTCCTCTTCACTTTCTACCATAATGGTGGTGTCATCTGCATATCTGAGGTTATTGATATTTCTCCAGGCAATCTTGATTCCAGCTTGTGTTTCTTCCAGTCCAGTGTTTCTCATAATGTATTCTGCATATAAGTTAAATAAGCAGGGTAACAATAGACAGCCTCGACGTACTCCTTTTCCTATTTGGAACCAGTCTATTGTTCCATGTCCAGTTCTAACTGTTGCTTCCTTACCTGCATACACATTTCTCAAGAGGCAGATCAGGTGGTCTGGTTTCCCATCTCTTTCAGAATTTTCATGTTTATTATGATCCACAAAGTCAAAGGCTTTGACATTGTCAAGAAAGCAGAAATAGATGTTTTTCTGGAACTCTCTTGCTTTTGTGATGACATAGCAGATGTTGGCAATTTGATCTCTGGTTCCTCTGCCTTTTCTGAAACCAGCTTGAACATCTGTAAGTTCACGGTTCATGTAGTGCTGAGACCTGGCTTGCAGAATTTTGAGCATTACTTTACTAGCATGTGAGATGAGTGCAATTGTGTGTTCGTTTGAGCATTCTTTGGCATTGCCTTTCTTTGGGATTGGAAGTGGTCAACATGATTTACTATTATTATTGTTGTTACTGTTAGTCACGTGGAAATGATTTGTAAGCCATAAAGTCCCCTGTAAATGTCTTCTATCACCATTACAATTTATGGGTTTACCACCAAACTAGTTAAGGACAATCATGGGAGGCTATTTTTCACTTCTTTAAGCTTCTCTTTCATTTTTTGTAAAATGGAGCATCTTACATTTGCTATGCTTCTCTCAGATTTGATATTATTCTGTTTAGTACATCACTGGATGATGAATCAACTTGACCTTCCCTACCCTATGCTCCAAGGTCATCCACCATATCACCCGACCAGTTCCATCTGCCACTTACCCGATGTTGTGTGGATAAGACACACAAGTAAGAGGAAGAGAACATACAGTAGCTTCATGATGGGAAAGGAGTTTTCGGAATTCCTAGTAGAAGCAATTTCTGGTGGCACACCTGAATCGGGGCAGGTGATCTGGGAGAGAGTTTGAAAACTTCAGCTGGAAAGAAAGTGCTTTTATCCTACCAGAGATGTTCAGCTGGGCCTGGGCCTAATTTGAGGATGTTTCATCTATGGACACATGGTCCAAGTGTTTGCCTGTCATAAAGGAAGATGTTTGCAGGAAGTCAGGGTTTCCACATTGATTCTCAGTTCTTCTTATGGCTCTGAGGTTTGGTCTAATTTTTGGAGAAAAATCATTAAACATTGAATTCTGTTAGAAAATTATTCATTTCTTTTTTTCACCTTTATTTCATGTCTCTGAATCTTTCCATTTATCCTTTCAAAATAAACACTGTCAATCCATGGGTCTTGAAGTGTTGGACACGACTGATTGACTAAACAACAACAACCCACACACATACACCTTTTACCATCAAAAAGGAATTTTGGAAATCAAAATGATCTTTTATCACTCTCAACATTTTTTTTTTTTTTGCTACCATTTACAAAGAGAATTGATCCATCCTAAGCAAGCTCTTGCATAGACCACAATCAGGTAAGGCTTTATGGGCTAGAGTATTTCTTAATACAGGTAATTCATGAATGTATTCTTGAGTGAAAAGCACCAAAGGATACCAGATAAAGGACTTCCCAGGTGGCCCTAGTGACAAAGAGCTCCCCTGCCAATGCAGAAGATGCAGTTTTGATCCCTGGGTCAGGAAGATCCCCTGGAGAAGGGAATGGCAACCCACTCCAGTATCCTTGCCTGGAGAATCCCATGGAGAGTGGAGCCTGGTGGCTGACAGTCCATGGGTTCACAAAGAGTGGACCACAACCGAGTGACTAAAAATCGGAACCTGCTTGGTTAATGAATTCTGAGCAGAACTGACCTTTCCCTTCAGGGCTGGGGCCCCTAATCTCTAGCACGAGAGTCCTGAGAGCGCTTTGCTCAGACACAGTACCAGCAGCATCCTCGGTGGTGGCTGCTCCTCGAGGGTAGGGGATCTGATCAGAGCACCCGGGCCCTCCCGGGTTTGCGTCGTTTCATCGAGAATTAACTTTGGCTTTTGAAGATGCTAAGATCTGGAGGCACTGTCACCACAGCACATCCTGGAGCATGCTGTCACCTGAGGAGGGCTGCAGGGAAAATGCAGGACACCCAGTTTAGCTTGGATTGCAGTTGAGGAACACATAACCTTGTAGGATAAGTATGTCCCGAGTGATGCACAGATCACACTTGAGCTAAGTATTTGTTGATTTTATGTAATTCAGTAGGTACATTAGTTTTCTAGGATTGTTGAATATTTAATAAAACAAGGTCTTTGGAGTCAAACCCACTTGGGCTTGGGTTAAAGTGCTCCCTACATTCAATCTGCACTCCTTTGAACAAATTACTTCATTTCTTCATCCCATCTTGTAAAATGGCCTACCCCATAAATATTGCTATGAGGAATATATTTGGGATAAGACATTAAAAGTTTCATTGTTTTAGTTAAAGAGGAAATTCAGTTCCGTTCAGTTCAGGTGCTCAGTCGTGTCTGACTCTTTGTGAGCCCATGAATCGTAGCACGCCAGCCCTCCTTGTCCATCACCAAATCCCAGAGTTCAATCAAACTCATGTCCATTGAGTCAGTGAATCTATCCAGCCATCTCATCCTCTCTCATTCCCTTCTCCTCCTGCCCCCAATCCCTCCCAGCATCAAGGGCTTTTCCAAAGAGTCAGCTCTTCGCATGTGGTGGCCAAAGTATTGGAGCTGCAGCTTCAGCATCAGTCCTTCCAATGAACACCTAGAACTGATCTCTTTTAGAATGGACTGGATGGATATCCTTGCAGTCCAAGGGACTCTCAAGAGTCTTCTCCAACACCACAATTCAAAAGCATCAATTCTTCAGCACTCAGCTTTCTTCACAGTCCAACTCTCACATCCATACACGACCAGTGGAAAAGCCATAGCCTTGACTAGACGGACCTTTGTTGGCAAAGTAATATCTCTGCTTTTCAATATACTATCTAGGTTGGTCATAACTTTCCTTCCAAGGAGTAAGCGTCTTTTAATTTCATGGCTGTAGCCACCATCTGCAGTGATTTCGGAGCCCCAAAAAATAAAGTCTGGCACTGTTTCCACTGTTTCCCCATCTATTTGCAATGAAGTGATGGGACCAAATACCATGATCTTAGTTTTCTGAACGTTGAGGTTTAAGCCAACTTTTTCACTCTCCTCTTTCACTTCCATCAATAGACTTTTTAGTTCCTCTTCCCTTTCTCCCATAAGGATGGTGTCATCTGCATATCTGAGGTTATTGATATTTCTCCCAGCAATCTTGATTCCAAGCTTGTGCTTCTTCGAGCCCAGCATTTCTCATGATGTACTCTGCATATAAGTTAAATAAGCAGGGTGACAATAGACAGCCCTGATGTACTCTTTTTCCTATTGGGAACCCTTTTGTTGTTCTACGTCCAGTTCTAACTGTTGTTTCCTGACCTGCATACTGGTTTCTCAAGAGGCTGGTCACGTGGTCTGGTATTCCCATCACTTTCAGAGTTTTCCACAGTTTATTGTGATCCACACAGTCAAAGGCTGTGGCATAGTCAAGAAAGCAGAAATAGATGTTTATCTGGAACCCTTTTGCTTTTGTGCTGATCCAGTGGTGTTGGCAGTTTGAGCTCTGGTTCCTCTGCCTTTTATAAAACCAGCTTGAACATCTGGAAGTTCACGGTTCATGTACTGCTGAAGCCTGGCTTGGAGAATTTTGAGCATCACTTTACTGGCATGTGAAGTTGAACGGTGGTATGAATACCTACAAGACCTTTTGGAACTAACACCCAAAAAAGATGTCCTTTTCTTTATAGGGGACTGGAATGCAAAAGTAGAAAGTCAAGAAACACTTGGAGTAAAAGGCAAATTTGGCCTTGGAATTCGGAGTGAAGCACAGCAAAGACTAATAGAGTTTTGCCAAGAAAATACACTGGTCATAACAAACACCCTCTTCCAACAACAGAAGAAAAGACTCTACACATGGACATCACCAGATGGTCAACACAGAAATCAGATTGATTACATTCTTTGTAGCCAAAGATGGAGAAGCTCTATACAGTCAGCAAAAACAAGACCAGGAGCTGACTGTGGCTCAGACCATGAACTCCTTATTGCCAAATTCAGACTTAAATTGAAGAAAGTAGGGAAAACTACTAGACCATTCAGGTTTGACCTAAATCAAATCCCTTATGATTATACAGTGGAAGTGAGAAATAGATTTAAGGGCCTAGATATGATAGATAGCGTGCCTGATGAACTATGGAATGAGGTTCGTGACATTGTACAGGAGACAGGGATCAAGACCATCCCCATGGAAAAGAAATGCAAAAAACAAAATGGCTGTCTGGGGATGCCTTACAAATAGCTGTGAAAAGAAGAGAAGTGAAAAGCAAAGGAGAAAAGGAAAGACATAAACATCTGAATGCAGAGTTCCAAAGAATAGCAAGAAGAGACTAGAAAGCCTTCTTCAGCGATCAATGCAAAGAAATAGAGGAAAACAACAGAATGGGAAAGACTAGGGATCTCTTCAAGAAAACCAGAGATCCCAAAGGAACATTTCATGCAAAGATGGGCTCAGGAAAGGACAGAAAAGGTATGGACCTAACAGAAGCAGAAGATATTAAGAAGAGATAGCAAGAATGCACAGAAGAACTATACAAAAAAGATCTTCATGACCCAGATAATCACGATGGTATGATCACTGACCTAGAGACAGACATCCTGGAATGTGAAGTCAAGGGCGCCTTAGAAAGCATCACTACAAACAGAGCTAGTGGAGGTGATAGAATTCCAGTGAGCTATTCCAAATCCTGAAATATGATGCTGTGAAAGTGCTGAACTCATTATACCAGCAAATATGGAAAATTCAGCAGTGGCCACAGGCCTGGAAAAGGTCAGTTTTCATCCCAATCCCAAAGAAAGGCAATGCCAAAGAATGCTCAACCTACCGCACAGTTGCACTCATCTCACACGCTAGTAAAGTCATGCTCAAAATTCTCCAAGCCAGGCTTCAGCACTATGTGAACCGTGAACTTCCTGATGTGCAAGCTGGTTTTAGAAAAGGCAGAGGAACAAGAGGTCAAATTGCCAACATCCGCTGGATCATCGCAAAAGCAAGAGAGTTCCAGAAAAACATCTATTTCTGCTCTATTGACTATGCCACAGCCTTTGACTGTGTGGATCACAATAAACTGTGGGAAATTCTGAAAGAGATGGGAAACCAGACCACCTGATCTGCCTCTTGAGAAATCTGTATGCAGGTAAGGAAGCAACAGTTAGAACTGGACATGGAACAATAGACTGGTTCCAAATAGGAAAAGGAGTACGTCGAGGCTGTCTATTGTTACCCTGCTTATTTAACTTATATGCAGAATACATTATGAGAAACACTGGACTGGAAGAAACACAAGCTGGAATCAAGATTGCCTGGAGAAATATCAATAACCTCAGATATGCAGATGACACCACCATTATGGTAGAAAGTGAAGAGGAACTAAAAACCCTCTTGATGAAAGTGAAAGTGGAGAGTGAAAAAGTTGGCTTAAAGCTCAACATTCAGAAAACAAAGATCATGGCATCCGGTCCCATCACTTCATGGGAAATAGATGGGGAAACAGTGGAAACAGTATCTGACTTTATTTTTCTGAAATCCAAAATCACTGCAGATGGTAACTGCGGCCATGAAATTAAAAGACGCTTACACCTTGGAAGCAAAGTTATGACCAACATAGATAGCATATTCAAAAGCAGACACATAACTTTGCCAACAAATGTTGGTCTAGGCAAGGCTATTGTTTTACCTGTGATCATGTATGGATGTGAGAGTTGGACTGTGAAGAAGGCTGAGCACCGAAGAATTGATGCTTTTGAACTATGGTGTTGGAGAAGACTCTTGAGAGTTCCTTGGACTGCAAGGAGATCCAACCAGTCCATTCAAAAGGATATCAGCCCTGGGATTTCGTTGGAAGAAATGATGCTAAAGCTGAAACTCCAGTACTTTGGCCACCTAATGTGAAGAGTTGACTCATTGGAAAAGACTCTGATGCTGGGAGGGATTGGGGGCAGGAGGAGGAGGGGACGACAGAGGACGAGATGGCTGGATGGCATCACTGACTCGATGGACGTGAGTCTCAGTGAACTCTGGAAGTTGGTGATGGACAGGGAGGCCTGGCATGCTGCGATTCATGGGGTCGCAAAGAGTTGGACACGACTGAGCGACTGATCTGATATGATCTGATCTGGCTTCTGAGGTGAGTGCAATTGTGTGTTCATTTGAGCATTCTTTGGCATTGCCTTTCTTTGGGATTGGAAGAGGTCAACATGATTTATTCTTATTATTAGTGTTTCGGTTAGTCACATGGAAATGATTTGTAAGCCATAAAGTCCCATGTAAATCTTTTCGATCACCATTACAATTTATGGGTTTACCACCAACTATTTAAGGGCAATCACGGGAGGCTGTTTTTCACTTCTTTAAGCTTCTCTTTCATTATTTGTAAAATGGAGTATGTCACATATGCTTATATACAGACTGTAGGTTAGGAACAGTTCAAGTGGAGAAAGACACAAAGGGAAAAAAGAAAGAAAGAGGGGGAAAAAAAACTTTTATTAATTCTCTGCAACACAATCACACACCTGTCTCATGAAATCTCAGTGGGACATGTGATGGGCAGATGGGTGCTCTGTTTCCCTTCATCAGAGACAGAGTGGGAGGATGACGCTGCCACTGAACGCATTCCCAGCCTAGTATCACGAAGCAGGCCCAGCAGGGGACCCCTTCACTGGGTTGAGGGACCTCCATCACTAAGTAACATCCCTCACTTAGTAACATCCGTCCATCTCAGTGTTGGAGAGACACTGACCTGGCTTTTCAGAAACACTAAATCTCAGGATGGAACTTGCCATACAGCTCTGAGTAGAACTCCAAGCCCTTTAGAAATGTGGGAACCCAGGAGGACCACATCCTGAAGGAGCCCCCGGAGCTTCAGTCCTGTTCAGGTCCCCCGCTGTGGCTCAGAGTCTTGCATCTGAGGCTCGGCAAAGCCATGGAAGCTGCCTTGAGCAGACAGAGTCCCTGGCTGGCACCCAGGGATAGGATTTTTCTGATGGAAAATAAGTTGTCTTGATCATAGTTCCTCGTGGTTTAGCTCTAAATGATATTTGAGAGCGGTAGATATCATCTACATATATATATATATAAAATTATCTATACATAAGATATATATCTATATCTATATCTATATATATATATCTGTTCTTTTATGGACCTTGCAGGCAAAATCTATACTACAGGGTCAATTTATAAACACGCTATAGTACTACACTGGAGAAAGAAGTGAGACTGAATCATTGTCTACTGTGTCTCTTCATTGAAAATGATGTTTTTCAGGGAATTCTGCTTAATGTTATGTGACAGCTTGGATGGGAAGGAAGTTTGGGGCAGAATGGATACATGTATATGCATGGCTGAGTCTCTTTGCTGTCCACCTGAAACTATCACAACATTATTAATCAGCTATCCTCCACAGTTTTTTAAAAAATAATTTTTAAAAATGCTGTTTTACGAGACTTCCTTGAAGAGTGGGTAAGAGTGGTAAGAGTGGGTAAGACTCTGTACTCCCAAGCATAGCACATCAGGTAAGTAGATCCCACATGCCACAACTACGACCTCAGTTCAGTTCAGTTCAGTCGCTCAGTGGTGTCTGACTCTTTGTGACCCCATGAACTGCAGCATGCCAGGCCTCCCTGTCCATCACCAACTCCCAGAGTTCACTCAAACTCATGTCCATCCGAGTCGGTGATACCATCCTGCATCTCATCCTCGTCGTCCCCTTCTCCTTCTACCCTCAGTCCTCCCAGCACAAGGGCTTACATGAGTCAGCTCTTCGCATGAGGTGGCCAAATATTGGAGCTTCCAGCTTCAGCATCAGCCCTTCCAATGTACACCCAAGACTGATGTCCTTTTAGGATGGACTGGGTGATCTCCTTGCAGTCAAGGGACTCTCAAGAGTCTTCTCTAACACCACAGTTCAAATGCATCAGTTCTTCGGCACTCAGCTTTCTTCACAGTTCAACTCTCACATCCATACATTGACCACTGGAAAAACCATAGCCTTTACTAAAGGACCTTTTTAGCAAAGTAATTATCTCTGCTTTTCAATATACTATCTTGGTTGGTCATAACTTTCCTTCCAAGGTGTAAGCATCTTTTAATTTCATGGCTGCAATCACCATCTGCAGTGATTTGCGAGCCCCAAAAAATAAAGTGCAACACTGTTTCCACTGTTTCCCCATCTATTTCCCACGAAGTGATGGAACCAGATCCATGATCTTAGTTTTCTGAATGTTGAACTTTAAGCCAATTTTTTCACTCTCCTCTTTGACCTTCATCAAGAGGCTTTTTAGTTCCTCTTCACTTTCTGCCATAAGGGTGGTGTCATCTGCATATCTGAGGTTATTGATATTTCTCCTGGCAATCTTGATTCCAGCTTGTGCTTCTTCCAGCCCAGCGTTTCTCATGATGTACTGTGCATATAAGTTAAATGAGCAGGGTGACAATATACCACCTTGACGTACTCCTTTTCCTATTTGGAACCAGTCTGTTGTTCCATGTCCAGTTCTAACTGTTGCTTCCTGATCTACATATAGGTTTCTCAAGAAGCAGGTCATGTGGTCTGGTATTCACATCTCTTTCAGAATTTTCTACAACCTAGTACAGCCTAAATAAATAAACAAAACAAAAATTGTTGTGTTTTAGTTATCTATGGTTTGCAGCACAGCAGATTTTTCTTTTTTCTTTTAAGGAAGCTGATGATGCGTTTTATGTGCAAGACCAGGCATGACTTTTCATAGAAGGGCATTTCCAAAACGGGTCAGGGTGCCATGGTGAGTTTCAAGGGAGTTTCTTGCCATGGTTCCTCACCAGTTGGAAAACGGCCCTTGTCAACAACTGCACAAGTTCAGTGGCTTATTTTTCCTTGGCAAGCTCTAAAGATGAGTCCTTTGCAGCTATGTTAATCCTGGAGATAGCACCCAGGGCCATCTCTGTCCATCAGGGAAGGGTCCTGTTGCCTCAGCAAGGAAGTCACACACCCAAGAAAGCATGGGGTGGCTCACCAGAAACCAGAGATGAATTCATATAGAATAGAGGAAGGGTTATTTAGGTCAAGTCTACATGAACTGTTAGTTTTCCCAGGTTCAAAGAAACAAGGCCATGTGGATCGTGGTTGCTTCATGCCTGGGCTGAGAGTTAACTCATGGATTCATTCTTTAAAGGGAAGATAAATGCTGTGTCCCCAAACCCTTAACCTGTGAGTAGGAAATTGAGGCAGGTCTTTCCAGCAAAGCGCCTAGTTCCTCAGGTAAGAAGGGGAGTCCAGTTCTACAGATAAGTTTTGAAGACCAAATCCCTTTACATCTATGACTCCACAAACAGGTGTTCTCAGCACAGAGCCCTGGGTGTTAATGGGCAGAGGCCTTGTCCCCAGTTCCCTTGTCCTATGGACGGGCGGGCCATGGCTTCTGACAGTCATGTGGGACCTACCCTGAGAAGGGGCCAGGGCTGGGTCTAATGCTGTGCTCTCCCACTGACACTTTTACTAGTTTCTTATTTGAAATTGTCCCACAATTATATTTTACAATGAGCCTTGCTCAGTAGCTGGTCACTTTTATTCAAATTATCTCTTTGAATTCCCCTAAACAAACCCACCAGGTAGGTATGACCCAAGGTTTATACAAGATGGTCCCGAGGACTAGAAAGCCATGTCTGAGGCCACAGGCAAAACTGACTTAAACAGTCGATTAAAATTGGCTGCAAATCCAACAAAAAGTTGTGTCCAAGGCCATAGTCAACTAAGTGGCAGTGATGTAACTTGGAGCAAAATCGACCTCTCTTCCAATGTTCCTGCCTGCCTCCTGCAGTCACCACAGTGTCCTGAGAGCTTTCCAGGACATTCTCCTATAACTGGAAAGCCTGAATAGTGCTGTCAAATGCCAGCTATCTGGTGCTAATGAGATCGGAATTGGGCGGGGCACAACCTTTAAAAGAATGATGGGGACTTCCCTGGTGGTCCACTGGTTAAGAATCTGCCTTGCAGCAGGGATGTGGATTAGTCTCTGGCCTGGGCACTAGGATTCCACATGAAAGAAAGAAAGTGAAGTCGCTCAGTTGTGTCCGACTCTTTGTGACCCCATGGACCTTTGGCCACCAGGCTCCTCTGTCCATGGAATTATCCAGGCAAGAATACTGCAGTGGGTTGCCATTTCCTTCTCCACATGCCATGAGGAAACTAAGCCAGTGTGCTGAGATGAATATCCTGCATACCACAACTAAGACCTGAAGTAAATATACGTTTTTAAATCCCTTTGTAACACGGCAGCTAGGTGACACACCCAGAGGCGCCGTGACAATTCCAAGGCTGACCGGAAAGGTCAAAAAGGAGGTGCTGACCCAGTTCCTGGAAATCCCAACCCTTTCTGCACAATAGCTGGAATACTCCTCCCACTCATTAGCCTATGAAATGACCCACCCCTATAAACACCGACAGCCCCATACCCTGGTGCTGGGCTTGCTTTCCAAGATGGCCCACACTCTCTGTGTAGCGTGTTTCCTCCCTGGATTGACCTTCCTTCACCATGACTCGCTCTTGAGTCCCTGCTTATGCGAAGTCAAGTCCCCATATTTGGCGCCTCCCAGGGACTCGGACGTGACCTGGGATGCGACCATCCTCTCTCACCCCACTCTCTTTCCCGCAACACTGCTGCCATCTCCTCCAGCCTCAGACATCACTGGAGTGTTAAAAGAGCATCATCTTTTCAGTTTGTTCATTGTTTCCTTTGCTGTGCAGAAGCTTTTCAGTTCGATGGATCCTACCAATTTAGCTTTGTTTTTGTGGCTTGTGCTTTTGGTGTCAAGCTCAAAATCATCCTTGTGAAGACCCATGCCAAAAACTTTTCTCCTATGCTTTCTTTTAGGAGTTTTGTGGTTTCAGGAGTTTTGTGATTTTTGTAAACCTTTAATCTATCTTGCATTGAATTTTGTGTATGGTATAAGAGTCTTACTTGCTCAACCAGGGATGGAACTGTGCCCCCTGCATTGAAAACTTGGAATCTTAACCACTGGATGGTCAGGGAAATTCCAACTGTAACTGCTAATTTGTCTGTCTCTCCAAGTTATTCCTGTAAGTTTTCTTTAAGAATTTTAAAATTCCTTTGCTAAGTACATTTGGTTCAGTATTCATATGTATTCTTGAATGAATTAAACATTT